>NC_044041.1:181077994-181275148 GCF_901765095.1 Microcaecilia unicolor | reverse complement strand
ACTCATTGTTTTGGTCAGGCAGGAAATGACAAGCATTCTAATGAATAAATGCTGGAGACAGAAATACTTGGACATGTTCTTCAGATAGGTTTAGGTTTCTTTACTTGATATACAGCCTTTAGAAACAATGATCATCAAAGTGGTCTACTAAACTTTGGGGAAACAGAGAAACAAAAACCGAGAGGCAAAATAAATAGAAACTATGTATAATATGTCCTAAGGAAGAGAAAGGGTTAATATTTATCAATCACATATGTCAATAGAATTGATACACGTTAAATGAATAGACACAAGCTCAGTTACACTGTGCAATCCAAGCTTTACCCCATTGGGTCTTACTGCTTATTAAAAGCTTGTGTAAATTACCAACCTTGGCATGAAAAACAGAGAAAGTCACGTGCTCATAAATTAGTTGGCCGAGGGGAGGTTGGCATCCTTGTGTGCTGCAAGGACTGAGATGTACAATGAGGCTGTACCCTGTGGAAACATAGTGAGCAGGACCCTCCTGACATCATCAGAGGGTCCTTGTCATCATAAACCGCTGCAGTGGCTGGAGTTCCTCGGAGGTTGGAATCCTTGAATGCTGCCTGAGGATGAGATGTGAAATGAGGCTGTGCCCATGTACAGGTGCTGTAGAGACATCATGAGCAGGCCCCTCATGATGTCATCGGAGGGTCCTCCCTGGGTCATCATAAACCGCTGCAGGGGCTGCAGCCCGAAGTGGCTCCTTTGGAGCCCGGTGAGGCCAGAATCCTGTCTGTTGCATGGTCCTCCTTCACTACGAGTACTTTTTTCTCTTCTATTAGTGGAGAAAGCGCAAAAGCAAGGAGAGTGCATCCACCTCCAAGACGTTGGCTGATCCAGTGGATAAATATGTATTAGTACAATCAGTGTCTCAAGATCTGGATGCTGTAACGTCGATGCCATTATCCTCTTCGGGAGCGTCTCTGTATGGGGGGGGGGGCCTTTAACCCTGCCTATATGCCAGGATCGTTCTGGGGAGATGTCTTCCCAAGTGGTGATTAGCTCCCTGGTGACTGTTCAGAGAGAGAGTGGGAGCTCCTCTAGAAACGGCTTTTGCAGTTAAGATTCCAGAGCCTGTTTGGTGTCCAGTAATTCACTAGAACAGGAACTGGTGAATATTACCTTACGTACATAAGTATTGCCACACCGGGACAGACCAAAGGTCCACAAGCCCAGCATCCTGTTTCCAACAGTGCCAATCCAGGTCACAAATACCTGGCAAGATCCTGAAAAAGTTCAATACATTTTATGCAGCTTATCCCAGAAATAAGCAGTGGATTTTCCTCAAGTCAATTTAATAATGGTCTATGGACTTTAGGAAGCCAGCCAGACCTTTTTTTAACTCCGCTAAGCAAACCGCCTTTACCACATTGTGGCAACGAATTCCAGAGTTTAATTACACATTGAGTGATACTTGATACAGTTGAGTGGTACTTGATACAGTATATGGAAATCCATCTCTAGGGTTGAGTCTATGCTAAAGACCTCTGTCACTCAACTATGAATATTCAGAAGAGGCAACAATGAAATTTCAACAATTGGATTCTGGTTTGTCGGACTATTCAAGTCACCTGGGAAGCTTGGAGCCTAAAGTGGCTACACTGCAGGCAACGTGCTCCTCTGGGTATCAAGGACAGTTTTTTTTTTTTTAACTGCAAAATAAATGTGAATATTTAGAAAATATGTATAAAGCCAGGAATCTAAGAATATTGAATTTTCTGGTAACTCATCAATTATCTCCTGAAATTTTGATTTACAAGTATATGAAGGAATATTCCTAAATGTAGCCGACTCTTATAATATCTCATTTGTACTGTATACCTCAGAGAAAGATAATTCAGAAAGCCGAAGGAGACGCAACGGATGCTTTGGACCTTGAAAGTGATTTGATACTAAATTTCTTGAAAACTCACAAGATGAGTTCAAGCACCGTGCAACCATTTCAGTTACTTTTGCTAGATAAGTTTTTGGTTTTGCATGCTTATTTCAAAAATATATTGTGGCCAGAAATTAAAGATTTTTCCTGATATGGCTAAAGCTAGACAGGCAAAACGTAAAACATTTCTTGATTTGAAGCCGTGTCTGCTTGCATTGGGAGCTACTTTCGCTTCCCTTGCAAGTGTTTGACAATGATTCAAAATAGTAATTATGTGTTTTGGGATCCTGGCCAATTAGAGAATTTTTGGCGAGAGAAAGAGTCAACTACTGGGACATAAATCGGTTTAGGCTTTGTATTTTAGGGAATAATTGATTAGCACTTAATGTTAGACTAATTATTAGTTTAGTATTTCTGTTTTTGTTCATTTCCTATTATAAGCGCCAACTCTTCCATTAATGTGAGCTTGAATTGTAAATAAAGTTTTTGTTGAATGTTTCTTTTGTATTTTTATTACTAATATTTCTTGTTTTTAGCGAAACTGGTAAAATATGAAATAAACAGTTGGTAGAGAATTCCGTAACTGATAAGTAAATGCAGTTTTGCAAGTGGCTTTAGAAAGGGTTCATTCTAGTGATGCAGTCATCAATAAGTGTGTCAGCCCACCTGGGAGAGCAGCACAGTACGTACAGGATCAGATAGCTGATAAATAAACAGGTTGATTTGTCAACAAAGATTTAAATATCTTCATTAGGATCTAGAATTGAATTCTATATTTTAATTGGGAGCAAGTCATATTCCCTCCAAAGAGGAATACGAAGTTCAACTCTTGGCGCAGAACACGCAGTTCTCATAGTAGCATTTTGAGGCAGGTTTTAACTCTTAATCCCTTATTCACCTTTTCAGTACCTGTGTTTTAATCGTTCCCATAATAAATTAAACTCCCTGATCCCTTATTTGTCCTGTTTGCCTCTCTGGAATAGGTTGTTAAGCTCTGTTGAATGGGGACTGCCTTTCTGTACATAAGTAATGCCACACTGGGAAAAGACCAAAGGTCCATCGAGCCCAGCATCCTGTCCACGACAGCGGCCAATCCAGGCAAGGGCACCTGGCGAGCTTCCCAAACGTACAAACATTCTATACATGTTATTCCTGGAATTGTGGATTTTTCCCAAGTCCATTTAGTAGTGGTTTATGGACTTGTTCTTTAGGAAACCATCTAACCCCCTTTAAACTCTGCTAAGCTAACCGCCTTCACCACGTTCTCCGGCAACGAATTCCAGAGTTTAATTACGTGTTGGGTGAAGAAAAATTTTCTCCGATTTGTTTTACAGTGCTGTGTACATCTAGTGCTCTAGAAATTAGTACAATTAAAACTTATATTCCATCACGGACCAAAATTTGGGCCAGCACAGGTTACAATATAAGATAACTAGCCACATCCAGAGATATACATTCTTGAAAACATAACCAAACATATTGAGATTGATTATTTATTGCTTTTATAATCTGCCTACGACTCAAGCAGGTACAAATAAACATGCACAAAACATAGAACAAACATACATTTTGGGGCTCATTTTCAAAGCACTTAGACATACAGGGGGCATTTTCAATATAATGTCTAAGTTGGACTTTGGACGTTTTGCGCTAAACATCCCAAATCTGAATAGAAAACAGGACCATTTTCCAAACCACAAAACATCCTTTTTTTTTTTTTTAATACCTTTTGTAACAAGGTTTTGTTCTCTGTGCATTTATTTTTTCAGGCCATTAAAAAAAAAAAAAAAATTTAAACGTACAAGTGAAAAATGTAGAAAAATCAAGCTATTGGTATGTAGGAGGGGTCAGCGTTTTTAGCAGACTGGTCCCTCAGATATCCCAGGAGAGCAGGGGCATGGCTGTGGATTCATATAAATGCTGTCAGGTACACATCTCACTGTTGCTCCCTTATCTTGTCTTCGGAGCCCTCCAAACCCACTCCCCTCAACTGTACACCACTACCGTAGCCCTTATGGGTGAAGGGGGCACCTATATGTGGGTACAAGGGTTTCTGATGAGTTGTGGAGGGCTCACAGTTTCCACTACAAGTGTAACGGTGTGTATGTGGGGGGGGGGGGGTATGGGCCTGGGTCCACCTGTCTACAGTGCACTGCACTCCCCCCACTATACTACTCCAGGGACCTGGATGCTGCTGTAATAGACCTGGCTATAACATCTGAGGCTGTCATAGAGGCTGGTGACTACTATTTTTATTCATATTTTTTTTGGGTGGGAGGGGTATCTGTGACCATTGGGGAAGTAAGGGGGGGGGGTCATCTAGTCATTTAGGGCACCTTTTTGTGCCTTATTCAAAATAAAAACAGGTCTAGACCAAAACATTGAAGTTTTCACCCTAGACTTTTTCGTTTTGTGCCGTTATGGCTGTAAACCATCCAAATGTTAGGCACACCCTAAGACCACCCTAATCCTGCCTTTGAAACGCCTCTGACATGCCCCTTTGTGATTTGGATGCCTTGCAGATGAAATGCATAGATAAACTTCTGCAAAATAGGTTTTGAACATGCTGATTTGAATGTTTTGAGAATAAATCCATCCAAATGGTACTTTGTGACACTTTTGGGGCGTTTTTCTTTTCTCTTTTAAAAATTAGCCCCACAAAGTAACATAGTAACCTATGGTATTTTGTGTATCAAAGCGCTTTGAAAATGAGCCCTGATACCTGGTAACATCTCCCCTTCACCAATTTTCTAAATCTCAAATAGCGTGCTTCTAATCTGAAAGGGAAAGACAATTCCAACATTTTGTCACTTGATAAGCAAAGCTAGCACTGTGAATTGATTTGCATTTTACCTGTTTGTGTCGGATACTGAAGAATACAGTTATCACTGGAAAGCAACAAAATTTAGAGGAAAGCACTGTAACCATGTATTCTGGTGCCTGTCCATATAGTGAATTAAAATACAGATTTTGAAGTGACAGCAGGCCTCAACAGGAAGCCAATGAAGGCTTTACAACAACGGTGTTGCTGTATCAAAATTACAGCTTCTATAAATCAACTTTGCAGCTGTGTTTTGCAATACTTGTAAACACCCATGGTAGTAACAGTACATCCTAAGTACAGCAAATTATAATAATCCAGCTGTGACAATACTAATGCCTGTACTACCAATTGAGAATAATCTTGAGAAAAAAAATGTTTTTTTTACGTCGAAGCTGTCTCAGTTTAACAAAAAGCTTCCTAATCGTTTAAGTTGCAGTACCATAGAAAGATGTGGGTCCAGTATAATCCCTAAAAAGAAGGTTCCAGGAAAAATCTCTTATTTGAGATGAAAAGTACTTAGCAGAACGGTTCTTTTGAGGGTGGTCTAAGCCATAAGATCTTAAGTCTTTTCATTATTTAATTTTATCCTAAACTGATTGGTGTATTTTGCACCAGCTGCTGCACTCCAACAGACTGGAGTTTATCAGAAAGCCTTTAAAAATTCTTAAGGGATTGACACCCGGTGTTCTGTACACTTAACAAGGAGGACAAAAACAAGCAAAACACTCTGCAAACGCACCACGGAAGCAAAACAAAGCAGATGTGCTCCAGAGAAGAAGATTCAAGTTAACCACAAGTAGATTTATTGAAAACTAGTAAAAAAAGGCCCGTTTCTCAAAGAAATGAAACGGGCGCTAGCAAGGTTTTCCTCGGAGTGTGTATGTTTGAGAGAGTGTGTGTGAGAGTGACTGTGTGAGAGAGATATTGAATGTGCGAGTGTGTGTGTGTGACAGAGAGTGAGACTGGGTGCGAGTGTATCTGTGAGATTGAGAGTGTGTACCAGGGGCCCCCCTCCCCCCTCCCAGTTCCAGTGTCACCCCTCCCTCCGTGTTCCAGGTCGTCGTCCTCCCTCCCTCCTTCCGTGTTCCAGGGTCGTCCCCTCCCTCCAAGTTTCACTGTCCCCCCCCCCTCCTTCCAAGTTCCAGGGTCATCCTCCCTCCTTCCTTCCGTGTTCCAGGGTCCCCCCTCCCTCGTTCCAAGCTCCCCCCTCCCTCCCAGTTCCAGGGTCATCGTCCCTCCCAGTTCTAGGCCCCCTTCAACGAATTTTAAAAGTCATCTTGACTTACCTCGTTGGGTTACGGCAGCCGCCAGCAGCGGTAAAAGGCATGCAGGCTCGGCCCTTCTCTCTCTCTCAGCTGTGGTCCCGCCCTCATTTCCTGTTTCCGCAAGGGCGGGACCGCAGCTGAGAGAGGGAAGGGCCGAGCCTGCACGCCTTTTACCGCTGCTGCCAGCTGCTGTAACCCTGACTTGGTAAGTGAAGATGACTTTGAAAAATCGGAGGGAGGGGGCCTGGAACTGGAAGGGAGGAGGAAGGGAGACACGACCCCTCATGCTGTGACGTCGCATTCCTTTGCCTGGCAACTCTGCAGCATGCCCTTCCCTCTCACTGTTCTGCCCTCGACGTCATCACGTTTTGACGCGAGGACGGGACAGAGAGAGATGGTGACAGACTTACAAACCCTTCACTGAAGTCTGCCACGGAGTCAGCTTCAGAACGTTGGAGGTGCAAATTATTATAGTAGATTGACTCAGTCAAGTTTTGGCATTCAGTAAGTGGCACAAATATACATGGATGCATGTATATTTGTGCAACTTACGTGTGTGTCAAGAAGAAGTTTGTTTTTGACCCCTGACGAGCGGCGGGTGCCAAACGTGAGTGAGTCAGTTCAATTTTCAGTAAACCTACTTGAAGTAAACAAGGAGACCTGAAATTCATTCTTGATTTAAGAATTTATCTTTCAGGCTTGAATGCCTGTAAAATAAAATGACTTTTGTTGGCTAGTCCACAAGCATCCACAGAGGATAGTTTTCCATCCTCTGGATTCTTAGGAATTAGAAATAGACAAGGGACTTGCATGACCTAATGTCTTCACTGAAAAAAAAAAAAACAGGACACTCCTTGCTTTGCTATTCTTACAGAGGTTATGCTAATACTTGATTTTTTTTGTGCTTTTTTTTATTGATGGAAGATATTCCGTTGCTTGAGCAATAAGATGAAAACAGTGTGTACATTTATTGGTGAATACTGGCCTTTTGCCATCATCTTTTCAAGATGTGCAAGTATCCCACTTGATTGTAATAGCAAAATCCATTGTTTTAATTCTTAAAAGACAATGTTAACATAATGGTAGAAGTGGAAATATTCTAACTCAGTTCATTACTTGTAATAATGGCTCAGTGATAATCTGGGAGCATGTGTTCCTCTTTCAGGGCAGATCAATTTTTACTGCTGTCCAGTTATTAGAGTAAAAGCACTGACCTTGAAACCATGATTTTTATTATAATCTTTGATCATTTCCATCCATCTCCTCCAGAACTATTTTTAGAATATTGCAGATAGAGCCACAGTTTGGGGTCCATCCTAACTAAGGGAAAGAAGGGGGCCTACCATTGAGTTTGCTGGCTCCCCCAACTGGTAAACTGCTACATCAGACTAAGGCCCTGTTTACTAAGATGCACTAACGTTTTTAGCTCATGCATAAAATTAGCACTCGCTAAATACTAGAGACGCCCATATATTCCTATGGGTACCTTAGCGTTTAGCATACACTAAAAATACTAGCGCATCCTTAATGCTGCTTAGTAAACAGGGCCCTTAGATTGCTTTGACTAAGGTGAACAGCGTTGTCCATTGTAAGGCTTTGGAAAATCAAAGCTGGAAATGTCATCGTCACCATTTAGTCTTCTGACATCTCAGATGATGACATTTGACGTGCTTATGCTGTTTCACCTATTCTTAAGGTCTTTTTAGACCTTTCTCCCAAGAAATGCTGCTGAGGGTTCACTAGTATGACCCAAGCATTTGATGGTTAGCCTCGAGCTTGGCGAGTCCCTCAGGACTGTCTGAGATAGTCTCAAAGTTTGCTTTCCACCATAGCTTTTGCCTTTGAGCCGCATAAGGATGGATCTTCAGAAGTGTTTTTCTTCGTTGTAAAATTTTTGTTTTGATACAGTACAGCAGTTTTTCTTAGAAGTTGGAAAGTGGCTGATTGGGAGGTAGAATTTATGCTAAGATTTCCTTGTGAAGTGACATTTGAGGGTTCCAAATTTTATGCTGCATGAATCGAGCATATTGTATCTTGGCGAAGGATCTAGAGACCAGAAACTGGGACAAGATTGGAAAAATATATTTAATGGCTTTAGATAGGTGTTAAATGAGTGAGTTTCAAATTGGTGTAAAAATAACTATAGATAAGAATTACAAAACATTTGTTTGATCAACAAATATTTTGATGGACTTTGTTGATGCTGATGTTCTGTTGAATTATCATACTTATTTTCGAAAGAGAAGGACGCCCATCTTTCGACACAAATCGGAGATGGGCATCCTCTCAGGGTCGCCCAAATCGGCATAATTGAAAGCCAATTTTGGATGTCCCCAACTGCTTTCCGTTGCAGGGAAGGCCAAAGTTCAAGGGGGCGTATTGGAGGTGTAGCGAAGGCGGGTCTTGGGCATGCCTAACACATGGACGTCCTCGACCCATAATGGAAAAAAAAGGGTGTCTCTGACGAGCACTTGGATGACTTTTCTTGGTCCTTTTTTTTTCTTTACGACCAAGCCACGAAAAGGTGCCCGAACTGACCAGATGACCACCGGAGGGAATCGGGGATGACCTCCCCTTACTCCCCCAGTGGTCACTATCCCCCTCCCACTCTCAAAAAATATTTTAAATATTTTTGCCAGCCTCAAATATCATACCCAGCTCCATGACATCAGTATGCATCCCCTGCAGGTCCCTGGAGCAGTTTTAGTGGGTGCAGTGCACTTCAGGCAGGCGGACTCAGGCCCATCCACCTCCCTACCTGTTACACTTGTGATGGTAAATGTGACCCCTCCAAAAGCCACCACAAACCCACTACCCACACCTAGGTGCCCCCCTTCACCTGTAAGGGCTATGGTAGTGGTGTAAAGTGGTGGGTAGTGGGTTTTGGGGGGCTCAGCACACAAGATAAGGGAGCTATGTACCTGGGAGCAATTTCTGAAGTCCACTGCAGTGCCCCCTTGGGTGCCTGGTTGGTGTCCTGGCATGTCAGGGGACCAGTGCACTACGAATGCAGGCTCCTTCCACGACCAAAGGGCTTGCATTTGGTCGTTTCCGAGATGGGCGTCCTTAGTTTCCATTATCAACAAAAATCAGAAATGACCAAGTCTAAGGACGACCATCTCTAGGATGACCTAAATGTCAAGATTTGGACGTCCCTGACCGTATTATCAAAACGAAAGATTGATGCCCATCTTGTTTCGATAATACGGGTTTCCCCGTCCTGCGAGGACGTCCTCAGGAAAACCGAGCGCCCCTTTCAATTATGCCCCTCCACGTGACCTACAAGAAGAGCATCGGTGGTGTGTGGGAGGCGGGGAGAGAAAAAGATCCCGCCTGTGGCCACTAAGAGTACGGGAGGGTGGATTTGCTAAAGTACCCAAAGATGGCAGGATAATAGGGCTTTCCAACAGCCAGAAGGTCCGATGCAGAAAGGTAGCACAAATGGAAGCGCACAGCAAGGCACCTGCACTCATTTTTTATGGGTGCGTCATACAGAGAAGTGCTTCACACAGAAGGTAACTGACATACAGCATATTAAAAAAATGGTAATGAGACTATTATCTGTTTGGCCTCAGTACGGAGATATATGCATAAGACTAAGAGCTGAACTCTAGGTGAGGAGGCATTGAGAGGATTTTAATGGCTGTTTTTTCTTTTTTGCTGTGAGCGTGACAGTACCTGCAAATTTTAAAACAGAATGGGAGGTGATGGCCCTGCACACAGGTCTGAATGGAAAAAAATTTGCATCCACGCATGTACTGCACATATAACATCAACATAGCAAAAACCGTATGTGCAAGAAATTTTGTGAATCTAATATTTATCCACAGAATACCATTCCAACACATGCACACAGTACAGCCTACTCTTGTTGCACAGCCTTGTGCGTAAGCATCCAGCAGGCTTACCCTGATCAGCTCACGAGTTCTGTGTTCTTCAAATTTCACATGTGATTAGCGTACTGCATCATTACATTTGCATTAGAAGGCTGTGCACACAGACATCAGCACAGGGCTGTAATGCTGAGGCTTTCTGCATAGATTTTTGAATGGTCTTATTTTATGCTGATGAATCCTTCCTGTAAAATCTGCCCAGGCTGCAGAGCTCCTGACAAGAGCTTTATCTTGGCTTCCTCTGCTTGGCTGTTCTCTCTGCTGAGCATTGGGCGAGGCTAGGTCAGTGTTCCCTGCCTCTTAGTAGGACATGCCCTACTTTGTATCCAGTCACCTTGGGGAGTGCTTTGGCCCTTGACTTCCTGCCAAAAGTATTACAGTGCTTTCCGTGATTGAATTGGAGTTTGCTTAAGATAACAATTTCATATTTAGTGTGTGATTTGAAGCTTCAGTTGAACATATTAGCTAGTTAAAAAGACAAAAAAAAAAAAGTGCATTTCTTTTGTTCAGCTCTGTGACTTTCCATTTTATGGTACTTGGTGATTTCAGAAGGGAGGGGGGGGCTTTGTTTATGATGTGACTGCAGGTCACTTTCAGCCTAGAACAAATTCCATATCTTAAGCATCAGTTTATCAAGGGCCGTGCCTAGGGTCTCTGGCGCCCCCCTGCAGCCTATCAGTTGGCGCCCCCCCTGCAGACTATCAGTTGGTGGCGGCGGCGCCCCCCCCCCCCCCCCTGAAAATGATCGCTCACCACTTGCCACACTGACAGGAATTGTCAGCAATATTCTTAGAAACAAATTGCTATACATTGCAAAATAAGATAGCAGATGTAAATTCTCAAAGTGGACATATAAAATAAAATGATTTTTTTCTACCTTTGTTGTCTGGTGACTTTCTTTTTCTGATCATGCTGGCCCAGTATCTAATTCTGCTGCTATCTGTCCTCTTAACTCCGTTTCCAGGGCTTCCTTTCCATTTATTTCTTTCCTTTCCTCCTTTCTTCTTCATTTCTGGTCCTCAGCTTCTGCCTATTTTTTCATCCATGTGCAGTTTTTCTCCTCTCTTCCTTTTCCCTCATTTCATCTCCTTCATCTCTCTTCCCTCCCCTCTATGTCCAGCAATTTCTCCTCTCTCCCTGAGCCCTGCCCTCCCAATCCATGCCCATCCATGCTCCTCTGTCCCCTGCCCCCTCCATTCATCCCTTTCCAGCAATTCCCCTCTCTCCCTGAGCCCTGCCCTCCCAATCCATGCCCATCCATGCTCCTCTGTCCCCTGCCCCCTCCATTAATCCCTATCCAGCAATTCCCCTCTCTCCCTTCCATGACCCCCCCTCGCATCCATGCTCCTCTCTCTCCCATGTCCCAGCCTGGCCCGCCCTCTTCCCCCCCCCCCCCCCTTCGCATCCATGCTGTCGTTTCTCCCCTGCCCTCCCCTCCCATTGTTCAACTGCCCACCCTCTTCTCTCCCCCCAACATCCCTTTTCTTTTTTTTTTCTTTTTAAATTTACCTCCGTGGCGGTTCCGGCAGCGCAGCGTCAGGGAAGGAGCGGCGCTCCCGACGTCTAGCCTTCCCTTCGCTGTGTTCCGCCTTCTTCTGACGTCATCCTTGACGCCTCCTTCCCTGACGCTGCGCTGCCGGAACCGCCACCACGGAGGTAATTTAAAAAGAAAAAAAAGAAAAGGGATGTTGCGGGAGGCGAGCGAGGTGAGCATGGTGCGCGGCGCCCCCCAGAGGGAAGCGCCCCCCTGCCATGCTTACCTCGCTTACCGGTTAGCACGGCCCTGAGTTTATCAGCTGAAACCCCCATGAAGCTTGTCATATAGTATCTGCTAACAAGAACAGCCCTCAAACTGTAGGGCCTGCTGATTCAGGCCAAGTAACAGCAGCTGCATTCAGTGGTGGCCCTATCATTAGGCCACCTGAGGTGGGGGCCTCAGACAGCACTCTCTTCTGAGGCGGCACCACCTCCCACTCTTCCTTCCCCAACCCCCTTCCTTGAACTTATCTTTTCTTATTTTTTAAAAGGCAGCAGCAGCAGTTCCCATAGGCGGATCTGCCGCCGGTCCCAGCCCCTTTACTACAGCCCGCCTCTCTGATGTAACTTCCTGTTTCTTCAGAGGCAGGCCACAGCAGCAGTAGAGAGAAGGGGGCCAGGACCGGTGGCAGGGCAGCCCATGGGAATCACTGCCGCCACTTCTGCCTTTAAAAAAAAAAAAAAAACAAGAAAAGAAAAGGTAAATTTGGGGGGAGGGAGTTGGAGAAGGAAGGGGATGCCGGATCGTGGTGGGATGTGGCGGAGGAGGCGCCGGGGCACAGCTCGTTCCTTGCCTCAGGCGGCAGATTGTCTTGGGCCACCCCTGACTGCATTGCTTTATCAATCTATCAACAAGGGGAAATATCATTGACTTTTTCTTTCTACGGGAGGATGGATGTCATCCTGATCCACCATTTCTTTTCTCCTCTTGGTACTTGCTTGGGTAATTTAGAGCATATTTGTTTGTTTTGTTTATGTACAGCCTTCTAGGAAGGAACCAGATTTTTCAAAGCTATAGAATTACCTTTAAGATCTTTACACCGGTGCACAAATCCACTACTCAGGATCTCCTTTGCACCTCTTCCGCTTCTTAGTACCATATTCTACCTCTAGAGTCCTAAGATCCTTCCCCCCCCCCCCCCCAAAAAAAAATGCCTCGTGGTTCCCCCATTTTAGGCCCGTTTGCCTAGATTTCATTAGATCGAAGATATGTGTAGCCCCATTTTGGAAAGGATGTAGAAGTTGGAGTTGAGACATCCAGGTCAGGGTGTCTCTGGTTTCAGTAGTATTTTAGAACAGAATCTGCTGACATACAGAGAAATGGATGTTTATACAACAAGTGCGGGCAGCATAAACATCCAGTTTACAAATATAAATGCATATTTGCAATTATAAATATGTTGTGAATAATCACGTCATTCAGAAAACGTCTGATACATTAGAATAACACTAATAATGAAAAGAGCAGTAAATCAATTAACATATAACAAGAGGAAGTATACATTTATTTATTTTTATTTTTTGTTACATTTGTACCCCGCGCTTTCCCACTCATGGCAGGCTCAATGCGGCGGGCAATGGAGGGTTAAGTGACTTGCCCAGAGTCACAAGGAGCTGCCTGTGCCGGGAATGGAACTCAGTTCCTCAGTTCCCCAGGACCAAAGTCCACCACCCTAACCACTAGGCCACTCCTCCATGAGTATCAATCAGAAGTTGAATAAAGAGGAGAGTGTTATTTAGAGAGTTAGACATCTAGTGATTTCCAATAAAATCTCATGGGAAAAAAACTCTAAATGTATAGAATATTGACATTTTTCAAGCCAGCACATAACCGTTATCTTTGTGATCTTAGAAACATAACTGCTGGTTATCCTGACATTATCACAGTGATCGTTGGTTTGTTTTCCAGTTTTGCATTTGGTGGGTCAAAAATCGCTTTGGGGGGGGGGGGGGATTAAGGGGGCAACTTTCCTAATCCCTCCGGTGGAGTTGCTGCTCAATAGCAGATGTTTACTGAATCCTAAATGTGTAACTCTTGATGGTGATCTTTTAGGGCAGTGTTTTCCCCAAGTCGGTCCTGGAGTACCCCCTTGCCAGTCAGGTTTTCAGGATATCCACAATGAATATGCATGAGCCTTGATATCCTGAAAACCTGTCTGGCAAGGGGTACTCCAGGACCGACTTGGGGAAAACACTGTTTTAGGACATAGATATTTAGTCTCCCTTTTGAAAAGGAGAATAAATGTCTGTGAATTTACCTCGCCCTTGTCCTGCCCAAAACATGTCCAGATCACATCCCCTTGCCAATAGCACATACTAATTTAATAAGTATATCCCGACTTTATAAAATGAGGACTTTGACATTTATGCAAGATATATATTTGCTAAGGATATAAAAAAAATGGAAGCAGTGCAAAGAAAAGCTATGAGAATGGTATGGGATTTGTTTCCAAGACGTATGAGGAGAGACTTGCTGACCTGAACATGTATACCCTGGAGGAAAGGAGGAACAGGGGTGATATGATACAGACGCTCAAATTTTGAAAGGTATTAATCCGCAAACGAACCTTTTCCGGATGGGAAGGTGGTAGAACGAGAGACATGAAATGAGATTGAAGGGGGGCAGACTCAAGAAAAATGTCAGGAAGTATTTTTTCACAGAGAGAGTGGTGGATGCTTGGAATGCCCTCCTGTGGGAGGTGGTGGAGAAGAAAACGGTAACAGAATTCAAACATGCGTGGGATAAACATAAAGAAATCCTGTGCAGAAGGAATGGATCCTCAGAAGCTTAGCCGAAATTGGGTGGTGGAGCCGGTGGGGGAAGAGGGGTTGTGATGGGAGGTGAAGATAGTGCTGTGCAGACTTATACGGTCTGTGCCAGAGCCAGTGGTGGGAGGCGGGACTGGTGGTTGGGAGGCGGGGAATAGTGCTGGGCAGAGTTATACGGTCTGTGCCAGAGCCGGTGTTGGGAGGCGGGGCTGGTGGTTGGGAGGAGGGGATAGTGCTGGGCAGACTTATACGGTCTGTGCCCTGAAAAAGACAGGTACAAATCAAGGTAAGGTTACACATGAGTTTATCTTGTTGGGCAGACTGGCTGGACTGTGCGGGTCTTTTTCTGCCGTCATCTACTATGTTACTATGTAAATGCCAGTTTATGCACATATCAAATGTAAATAGCTTGTAAAGTAAGAGTCTTAATGTCTCAGGTCCCCTACTGTGTAATACTCTTCCATTCCATCTACATTTAGAAAGATCATTTGAGAAATTTAAGTGGTTTAAAGACATTTTCTTTTTTTCAAGATGCCTTTAGCTAATTGTTTAATTTACCCAGTTGCTGTGGGCTCGAAGAACAACTGGGTTTTTTGGCTGTCGGAGTAATTCTGCGTAATTACTTTTTCTCTTCCTGGCACTTCTTTTCTTTTAAATTAATTTTAATGTATTGATTGTGAACTGCTCAGAAAGGTCTCCAGTGGGCGGGATATCACATTTTTAAATATCAATGAAATGAAATGCTTTGATGTACCCATGCATACCTCCTACCCACCCCCACCTTGCTAGACTGTCATTGAAATGCTTTGATGCTTCACTTATATATCTATCAACTAACACATTTGCTTATCTCCGATCTGACGAAGAAGGGCAACCTTCGAAAGCTAATCAAGAAATGTATTAAGTTATGTTCAATAAAAAGGTATCATCTTATTTTCTTTTCCATGTTTTATTTTGTTTGATTTCTATTGATAACCTTTAAGAGTGGACTAACACAGCTACCACACCTCTCTAAATAAATTTGGAAACTTCTAAAATGATCCAGTTATAAATATAACATTACATATAACTACAGCACACAGTATACTACTACTACTTAGCATTTCTATAGCGCTACTAGATGTACGCAGTGCTGTACACTTGAACATGAAGAGACAGTCCCTGCTCGAAAGAGCTTACAATCTAATTAGGACAGACAAACAGGACAAATAAGAGATAAGGGAATTACTGAGGTGGGGATGATAAAATAAGGGAAATGGGACTTGATATACAGCCTTTCTGAGGTTTTTTGCAACTACATTCAAAGCGGTTTACATATATTCAGGTACTTATTTGTACCAGGGGCAATGGAGGAGGGTTAAGTGACTTGCCCAGAGTCACAAGGAGCTGCAGTGGGAATCGAACTCAGTTCCCCAGGATCAAAGTCTACTGCACTAACCACTAGGCTACTTCTCCACTCATTCCACCAATAAGAGTCAACCTCATCAGTGATGTCACAATGGCTTGATTGCCCGATACTTGGCTCACTTCTGATATTGTGATGTCATAAGGGACAGGGGGAAAGGGAAATGGGACTTGATATACTGCCTTTCTGAGGTTTTTGCAACTACATTCAAAGCGGTTTACATACATTCAGGTACTTATTTTGTACCAGGGCAATGGAGGGTTAAGTGACTTGCCCAAAGTCAGAAGGAGCTGCAGTGGGAATCGAACTCAGTTCCCCAGGCTCAAAGTCCAATAGAACACTTACAAAAGATCCTGATCACCACACAAAAATCTCCAGACGTAGAATGCCCGAGTCTTTTCAAGATCACCAAAAAATGCTGCAATGGCATTGTACTGTAATCTATCTTTTTTGATGTTTCTGAAAGCTGTCTGTGCCAGAGCCTCCTTTTTTTCTCATGGGGTTGAGAGAAGATGTGAAGGTGCTGAACCATGTGTAATAATTGCTGTTCTGTGGAGATGCCGGTGCTGGATCCTCTTGCATTCCTTGCATGCTTCTTTCTCCTTCTCCCCTTCCCCCTCCCCAACAACCATCTTCTACTTGGATGTCTTTTGCTGATCTCCTAGCAATTTATGTATGTACTAGTAAAAAAGGCCCGTTTCCGAAACCAATGAAACGGGCGCTAGCTAGCATGTGGCTTTTTTTTTTGTGTGTGTGTGTATGTGTCACAGAGTTATTTTGTGTGTGTGTGTGTGAGTGTGTGAGGTGCGTGTGTGCAGGTTGTTGATGTGTGTCTTTTTTTGTTTTGTTTTTTGCTTGGGGGTTGGGGGATGTGCTGTGCTGTCCTGTCCTTGGTCGCTGTTTGCTGCTGGCTGGGTCGCGGGTAATCCTTCCAGCTGGGCCGCAGCTTGTCCTGTTCGCCCACGTCCCAGATGGTGACGGGCACGTTGTTTTCCGGCTCCTCTGACTCCATGTCAAGCGATCCCAAATATAGTCTGTGCTATAGGCCCTCTGGCACTCTTCAGTATTGGCATTAGGCATTTAAAATTTCTCCCCCCCCCGGTCTATTTTTGCACATACTCACAGCAGGAATATTCTTCTCTCGTTCCAGCGGTGGTTCTGTGCTCTCCGTGCTGCACAGATAATGAGCCATTCTGCTGGGGAATGCTCCTCCCTTATTGTCACGTAGTTTCCTCTGATTGGTCCGTCTTACGTTGCCTAGTGTTGCCTGGGAACGGTGTTGTGATGGTCCTTTGTGTTTCAGAATGTTGAGGGTGTTTTTTTCTGATTGGTCCGTCATGCAAGGGCGGGGCAGAGAGACATGGTCAGTGTTGTGGCTTCACCACCATGAATCCATGAACCCTTCACGGAGTGACTGAGTGACTTCAGAACGTTGTCTTCAGAACGTTGAGGGTGAGTTTTATTATAGTAGATTTTTAGTTACTGGATTAATTAGACACCTTGTTCTGTAGTAGCTCAAGGTGAGTTACATTCAGGTACTCTGGGTATTTCCCTGTCCCCGGAGGGCTCACAATCTGAGGCAATAGAGGATTAAGTGATTGGCCCAAGATCAGAAGGAGCTGCAGGACCTGGCTTTGCTTGCTGTCAGCCTGCTGCTCTAACCTGTAGGTTACTCCTCCACTCATGAATTATTTCTGTCACTTTAATGCAGCTTTCTCTTTGAAAATGTCTCCTCAAATCCAGAGATGCCAAGTTACCAAACGTTTAAAGCCCTTCCCTTACCAATTCCTTAGCGAATCGGTAAGAAACGGGCATGCATCAAGGAAATCGCATGCAAATGAGCTGCTCGCTGCTAGCTCATTTGCATGCGATTTCCTTCCAAGCCAGTCGGCCAGCTGAGCATGCGCAGAGCAGCGAGCGTTGCGCATGCCAAGGACGTCCTTTAGCTCATTTAAAAACTAGCCCAAAAACAGTTGTGGTAGCGGTGGATTCGGGTGGGCTGGGTCATGTGTGGTCGCGGTGAAGGGTCTGGTGCTTGGCGGCTGTGAGGAGGCCGAGGAAGAAGAGGCCACAGCGGCGGCGGCCATGGATCAGTGCGTGACGGTGGAGCTGGAGAAAGTGCTGCAGAAATTCAGCGGCTACGGGCAGCAGTGCGAGCGTGGCCTGCAGGAGCTGATTGAGGTACATGGGCGGCCTGTGTAGTGAGATTCTGCAGACAAGCGGTGCGTCATCCGTCTCCCTCCGGCTCTGCCTTTCCTCCTCACATAAATCACTTCTTACTTTCCACTTACATTTTAATCTGTCTCCCCGTTTTTTTATAACATTTTTTTTACCCACTTTGCTGACATTTTTAAAGGTATGAAATATAAATACACCCCCCCCCCCCCCCACCGCCGATTCCTATAGAGTAGAGAGCAGTCCCGCGAGCTCCGCCTTCCGATTCCTTCACAGCAGCCCCAACGAGAGGTGCAGACCTCCAGTTAGGTTTTCCATGGTAAGGGGATCGGAAAACGGTAGTGCACCTCATTAGAATACACATTCTACACATTATAATACTAATTTGCTCATCTGCAGGACAATGCCCTTTTGTGCATGTCCTGGTTTACTACTTGTGCGTTAAACTGGCTAGAACCAGTGTAAAACCCACGTTGCTGGCTCGTTAACTTTAGTGCATCTAGCCCCCAGTTCCAAGCTGGAGATTTTGGGCTAGTCCTGGTTTTGAACTTACATCCCAGAGCAGTGAGGGATTTGTAGTGTCTGATCCTGCCCGTTGAAAGCAGTGCAGTAAGTTCCATAATACACCGGGACGGGGTGGTCAGAAACCCAAGACTGTCCAAAAATCTCCAGCCTGGAACTGGGTAACTTGGCATCTCTGCAAATCTGCCCCCTCTAAGCTCTGCCTCATGTACCAGCCATGGATCAGTTTGGCTCTTTTCACACTCTGTTTCATGTCTAATCCCTCTTGACACATTAAGTGGAAGACTGATTTTTCCTACTGGTTAGTCAGTCACAGGCCAATTAGTTTCAGTTCAGATGACCTGATCAGACTCTAACCTGAAGCTAGAGACAGAAACATTCCTTGCCCAGCGTGAGCAAAGGGATATCGGAGAGGAAAACGAACAAGCAAATCCTTCTTTCCAAGTATGTTCGTGGTTGAATTGTGCTAGAAATTAGAAACCTAAGGACTTGGGTAATAGAATATAGAAGAGAGGATAAGCCCCCCCCCCCCCTTCTGCAGTTGTTACCTGGGAGGAGTTTTTCTCTGAAGAGCCATTTTGTCATGCATTGGAGAGCTTGAGTACTCTCAGCTCTGCCATTTTCTCATTCAAGAGGGACAGGTAGAAACAATTACAGGAGAGAAATTGAGTACCTAACACTTTTTTGTTTTATTGCTTTGCCTTTGGGACTTGGCTGTGATCATCAGCATATATAAAAAGGTCCTTGATGATCTGATAATCTGGGTATATGCATAGATTTGCAGAAATGTGTGTAGGGTTGCTATTGAAAATGTTTGTCAGCTTGGAGTTTTCATTGTTTACCTATTAAAGGGGCAGCCAAGTGGCCACAAATGAAAACTACCCATATCCAAGAGTCACAAGTGGATAGAAGATGTGCTTATTTATGAATGCAACTTCAAATGTTTAAGTGCATTAAAATGATGCCAGGAACGATAGTAAAAAATAAGCTTCTTACTTTTGCATGACAACGCTCTCTTGAATTGGTGGCAGTTTAAACTGTAAAAAGCGAAGACTGCCACGTTTTGCTTTGTGGACAGACAAAGCAGTTCTTTTATAAACAAGTCTGTGCTTGGATTTTACGTATTTGAGGGCAGAAAAAGTCTCACAAACATCAAGCCAATCATTGATTTTATGGTTTATTAGATTTGATTTATTGCCTTAGTAAACAGGTGGTTTACAAATTAAAATTAAAAAAAAAGGAGGAAAGGAACTCTATTTTTAGATAGGAAATGGCTATAAAAAGAAGGAAACGGTAATGAGGTAGGCCTCAAAAGTCAAGGTATGGCTATCTCAGCTGTCAGCACCATCTGCGTTCTAACCTATGCTGTGGTAGCAGTTTTAAATGTCTTAAATGAAAGTTCAAGGCTTATATGGACTGGTGAGGAGTTCCAAAGGAGTGGTGCGGTACACAGACTTTTTAACCCAGTCCTCAGGGACAGGGCTGCCGAGAGACTGTGCCGCCCCTGCCCCCGCAACTGTGAATACCTTGACTGGCGGGGATCCCAAGGCTCTGTCAGCAGAAGAGATCTTCCTCCATTGCTGTTCTTCACTCTGCCGCATGGCCTGCCAGGGGCTGCTTTTTCTCTTACGTCACGCATGCTCGGTTTCAAAACTGAGCATGTGCGGCCTGAGGGGAAAGGCAACCGCTTGACAGGCAGTACGGCAGAGTGAAGAAGAGCTTCACTGGAGGAAGATCTCTTCTGCTGGCTGGGCCTGGGGGGGAGCCCCGCCAACTTGCTGTGTCTGCTCCTCCAGGTCCTCCCCAGTCTCCAAGGGGGATCCGGTGCCGGAGTTTTCTCTCTCCTGCTCCTGTGAGATGCAATCACCCGGGTCCTGTCAGGAGCCAGGAGAGAGAGAGAGACCCTGGCGCTGGGCCCCCTTTGGAGGCCCAACCCCGGGGAAATATGCCCCCCCCTTGGCGCCTTGCTCAAGGACCACCTAACTAGTCAGATTTTCAGATATCCACAATGAATATGCATATGAGAGATTTAACATGCACTGCCTTCTTGATATGCAAATCTCTCTCATGCATATTCATTGTGGATACCTTGAAAACCCAACTGGCCAGATGGATCCTGAGGACTGGGCTGAAAACTTCAGGTTTAGTGAGCAAAGGGTTGATCTTGCCAGTAGCATATGCTCATCTCAAAGATTAAGCCAAGCACATAAAGTACACATGGCCGGTAAAGTGATACTGCAAATGGCTCATTAAATGGTTCCTTTGATTGTGATTTAATTTAATTGGAATCCTTGTATTCTTATTTTAGAGATTTGTTTGTATTAGTTTTGTAATACGTATTGTAATTTCCTTCAAATATGAAGTTTCTTAATTGTAATATGCCTTGCAGCGTTAGTTAAAGGTGGGATAGATTGTAATTACAATATAATATATCTGATACCATTTGGAGGGCAGTGGCAGCCAGCCAAAGGAGTAGTGATTTCTTCTGATGTAGTAATACCCAAATCCTTCGCTTCTGCGGTGTTCCCTCCCCTTTGTCCTGAGGCAGTGGTAGCTCATCTAATTTGGGATATTCCATTTTTGGTATAATGTGGCATAACTCAAGGTTTCTCTGTGACTTTAGACCAGTCTTCAATCTATCATGTTCAGATAGTTCAGTTATCTCTAGCCAAGACACTGTTTCATTGCTTTATACAAGCAATGTCAGCAGCAAAAGGGTCCAGGAAAATATGCACTGTTTTAGTGACATAATATCCAGGATCTGTGGTCCCAGAGTACAGTCATATGACACAGAACACACACACGTAGCTAACTGAGGCTTATTTTGTATATTCCATGACTCATTCAGTGTCCTCATTAGCTACCATTATGGTAGCCAGCTATCAGAATCCACACAGAGAACATGAATGAATTAGGACAAGTTTTAATCTTGGCTGTAGTAAGGGAATAACTGAGGCTTCAGTTGTTGCTTTCCTTAAATATTCAGCCAACATTTCCAGCTTGCAGGTGCAGGCCTGATTCAGAGTCTGTGGAATGACTTGATTTGTTTCACTGGTGAAATTTAAAAATAAAAATAAGGCGATTAACTTTTAATTGGGCTAAATAAATTCCTTGACAAGCTTTTAGGAATGAATGATCTCTTCAGTCCAAACGGAACAGGGTTAGCGGGAATCGCACAGGGATCCGTTCCATGTCCATGGGACTCCCACAGGGATGGATGCAGGTCCTGCTGGGTTCCTGCGGGCATGAATGCAGGTCCTGCAGGGTTCCCATGGAAGTGTAGTGCCAGGCCAGCCTGACTATTCATTCATTATGTGTCTAAACTAGCTTAGTAATTAGCACTAAAAAAAATTTGAATATGGTTGACAGCATTGAAATCCCCATAAGCACTGAGAGTGGACGTTATCAACATGGGCTACTGTTAAGTCGGGTTATTTTAGTACAGGGGATAGGCGGGGATAGAGGAGATTCCAGTGGGGACAGGCAGGGATGGGTAAAATTTCTGTCCCTGTGCAACTCTCTAAATAGAATGACCAGGTCAGAGCAGGAGATGTTATAATTCATTCATTTTCTGCAATGCCAATTTACACTGGTAATGTGAAGGGGAGAGAGGAGCAGCATTTTTCATCCAGGTGCCTCAGGCTGTGGAGTCCTTGTTGTGCTGCTGGATATTGCATCCATTGGAAGGAGAGAGTGCTGTAGAACCCATCTCATGACCTGCTCCAAAAGTGGCTTCTGGCTGTGGACCCCCATCTTGCCACTAAAGAAAATGAAGCTAGCAGGAAGCCTGCCCTAGGCCCAAGGATCATTGTTAAAACTTGCAGGTGGTAACTGAGCCAGCTTTAATCTCATAGTACATGAGGTCAGTGGCAGGCTCACCTATGGGGTTTAAAGATTCTCCAGGATCTGTAAAAGTGGAGTGGAGGAGTGGCCTAGTGGTTAGAGCACCGGTCTTGCAATCCAGAGGTGGCCGCTTCAAATCCCACTGCTGCTTCTTGTGATCTTGGGCAAGTCACTTAACCCTCCATTGCCTCAGGTACAAACTTAGATTGTGAGCCCTCCTGGGACAGAGAAATAATGTAACTTACCTTGAGCTACTACTGAAAAAGGTGTGAGCAAAATCTAAATAAATAAAGCACATTGCTGCCATAGAAAAAACGGAACAGAGTTGTGGCGGGTATGTGTGGTGCCCCTGAAGAGTGTGCAGGTGGTAGTGGGGTCTGCTGTAGTACTGGCACATCCTTAGACCCCCCCCCCCCCCAAGGATTTTAGCAGCCAAGCCAAGACTTGTGACTGTAGCAGCAGGCCAAAACAAGGGAAGTGAAGGGAGCTGATCTTAACTTCTGGAGGGAAAGGAGCTGTGCACTGCAGAAAAGCAAGGTGGCGATGGGTGCTGAGTGAGGAAAGATACTTGTGCCAGAGCAGTGGTTGGTAGATGGGGAGGAGGGAATGAGTTTTCTTTTCAGTATCCTGATCATAAGGTAATTTATGCAGAGGTTTGGTTCTGAAAATGTCTGTCCCTCTCCCCTCCCTTTCACTGATGCCCCTCACCTGTTCTCTGTGTCTCCAGCAGCATCTCTTGCCAAGAAGGATCTGTTTACTTCCTGGAAACCCAGTACTTCTTAATAGCTCTGCAAGTGGGCGCTGGCTGGTAGTATTTAAGTAAGTTCCTGTCTCCCAGTCAGTGTGTTTGCAACAGGCCTTAGAGTTGTCTAGTGTGTGTTCTCCTGTTCCCGTATGTATCTTGTTCTAGCCCTGCTCCATGTTCCAGTCTTGTGCCTGCCCTGACTCCCAGCTCCAGCCCTGCCCAGGTGTCTGGGTTGGCTTGGTAGCGTTAATTCAGCTGCAGCCCAAGGGCTTTTCCCCGGGTCGTGATGCAATACTTGGAGGTGTTGTCCTGCTCTTCTTTGTGCTGTGTAAATTTTTTGTGTGTGTCTGATTGTACAGTAGCCTTTAAATTTCTGGCCCCTTTTGCCAGTAGTACTTCTATGCACTTTCCCCAAGTCTGAAAAAAGTCCAGTCAATAAAACCCTGTCCTCCAGATAGTTTTGTGGATTGATTATTTTGATATCTGATTCCTCTCTTCTCCCCCCCAGCCCACCTGCATTCTCTGCTGTGGGTTCACCAGTGCTGAATTTGTCTTTTAATGTCCTGTGTTTTGATCCTTCCTTCCTGCTGGATTCATTGGTGGTGTCGTATTTTAGGATTAGGCCTGACTCTAGGGATTTATGTTCAGTCCTGGTGCAGCAATGTTCTTTGGCGTGAAATATCTAGCCTTTTGAAACTAATGCAAAACAAAGATACTGTGATGCTCTCAGCAGCTGGTTATTTCTGTCTTTAAACTTTAATGTGTTCTGGTATTTGAGCTCATCTGTGAATTTAAATGGCTGCAGGACTGAAATTTTACTGACAGCAACTAAGGACAGGAATGATTTCCCCCCTTGCTCCTCCCTTCCCCCATGAAGGGGCAGTGTTTTGTCTTCCTCCTTATTGGATGAAGAAATGTTATTGCTGGGTTATTCTACTTAAGTGCACAGAAATAAAGGAGCCTAGTTAAGCTGAGCTGGCCAGCCGCCAATATTCAGCAGCACTTAACCAAGCAGTGCCACTGAACTGAGAAAATTGGCTAAGTTAGGGTTGTCCGGGGCAGAGTTTGGGCGGAGCCACTATTTAGCCAGTTAGCAGTATTATTCGGTCCGCTAACTGTCTAAGTAAGCTGGTAAAGTTAGGACAGCAAAGAAGTTGGCCTAGCTTTATCTGCCCAATTAACTGGGGCACTGATCAAAATATCGGCAGGTGCCCAGTGGGTTGGCACAGTAAATATTAAGTGCCAGAGGCCAGACATGCCTTGGCATTGAATATCCAGAGGTTAATTCGTTTAATACATTCCTGACAAGCTTCTTAGTGCCACTAAGTGAGGCTTTGGCTCAGGCCTGCAGGGCTTTTCCCAAGGGGTGTGGGTCCCCATCGCTTCACCCCTCGTTCTGTTCATACTTTTTTGGGTGTATTCCCTAACCGGCTCCCTGGTTTTCCAAAAGTGCTCACTTCAAAAGTGGAGGAGTGGCCTAGTGGGTTAGAGCAACCGGTGGTCTTGCAATCCAGAGGGGGCCGGTTCAAATCCCACTGCTGCTCCTTGTGATCTTGGTCAAGTCACTTAACCCTTATTTGCCTCAGTACAAACTTAGATTGTGAGCCCTCCTGGGACAGAGAAATATCCAGAGATGAATGTAACTCACATTGAGATTCTACATGGAATGTTGCACTATAGGAGATGCTACATGGAATGTTAATGTTGCTATTCCACTAGCAACATTCCATATAGAAGCCTGCCCTTGCCGATCAGCAATGCGGCCGCGCAGGCTTCTGTTTCTGTGAGTCTGACGTCCTGCACATACGTGCAGGACGTCAGACTCACAGAAACAGAAGCCTGCGCGGCCGCATTGCTGATCTGCAGGGCAGGCTTCTATAGGAATGTTACTAGTAGAGGAGGTAGCCTAGTGGTTATGCAGTGGAACATGGAATGTTGCTACTACCTGAGATTCTACCAGAATGTTGCTAGTGGAGGAGTGGCCTAGTGGTTAGAGCACGGGTCTGCAATCCAGAGGTGGCCGGTTCAAATCCACTGCTGCCGTCCTTGTGATCTGGGCAAGTCACTTAACCCTCTATTGCCTCAGGTACAACTTAGATTGTGAGCCCTCCTGGGACAGTGAAATATCCAGAGTACCTGAAGGTAACTCACCTTGAGCTACTACTGAAAAAGGTGTGAGCAAAATCTAAATAATAAATATACAAAAAAAAGCTTCAATTGCCCTGGCTAGGTCAACTCTTTGTCAGGGCTAAGGCTATGGTAAAGTACTAAGTAGGGAAATGCACCCGTCTGCTGCCCCTCACTACCTTTCTACCCTCATCTCCCCTTACGTTCCCGCCATAACCTCCGTTCACAGGACAAATCCCTCCTCTCAGTACCCTTCTCCACCACCGCCAACTCCAGGCTCCGCTCATTCTGCCTCGCCTCACCCTATGCTTGGAACACCTTCCTGAGCCCTTACGCCAAGCCCCCTCCCTGCCCATCTTCAGTCTTTACTTAAAACCACCTCTTCAATGCTGCGTTTGGCACCTAACACTTACCGTCAGTAAATCCAGGACTGCCCCAATTGACTGCCCCTATCGGACTGACCGTTCACTTGTCTATTAGATTGTAGCTCTTTGAGCAGGGACTGTCCCTCTATGTTAAATTGTACAGCGCTGCGTAACCCGAGTAGCGCTTTAGAAATGGTTAAGTAGTAGTAGTAGTAATTTCCCTCTAGGTGCACCCAGAGAACAGCAGAGATGCTGGAGGCCTGGGCCAGGGTAGACCAGGGCAGTCAGGCAGGCCAGCATGCATCTGCCATGAGGTAGGTTATGATGACAGCACACACTGCGTGGCCTTCAGAGCCAGCAGCTGAGCGGGGGTAATGAATTATTTTTGTAGTGTTGTAAATGTGTCTCATTCAGTCTGTCTCCTTTCTCTCAGGAGCATTTACATGTTATGTTCCCGTCCCCCATTCAGCTAAAATGAATACATTGTTCTCACACACTGTTCTTGCCAGGACAAATAATCCTCTCTTCTCTCTCAATTCCTCGGACACAGAGGAAAATTCCCTGGGTCATGTGATAGGCCCCGATGGTTTTTGGCTCCAGAGCTTGACCTACCTCGGTTAAGCAGGCCCTGCACAGGTCCTCTCTTGGGACCCTAATCCTTGCCCTAACACTCATCCTCTTGGTGGGGGGCCTGTAGAAGCCCTGAGGGGATCGGCGTGGGGCCCCCGTTTGGAGTCTCAGCACTGTGGACTGGATCTGTTTTTTCCGGAGGGTCTGAGTTCTTTGGAGGGAGCAGAGGAGGACTCGAGCTCCTCTTGGGCTCCCAGTCCCCCATGGACTCCAGTTCTGAGGTCCCTCCCTGTTGGAAGGCTGGGGAGTAGCAGTCTCATGGGTTTTGGCTCCTTTGTCATGAGAAGCTGAGTCATCTCTTAGATGAGGCTATGCTTAAGCCTCCTGCCGCACGCCCTTCCATACAGGCCCTCGTCCGCTTGATGAGGGCAAAGTGGGAGTTCCCGGATGGTCCCCTCAGGATCTCAGGGGCTCTTGCTCAACTCCTATGTCCTCGCTCGGGAGATTGAGAGGTGTTGGTTCTTCCTGAGAATTGGACGCCCTGGTTACGACGGTTGCACAGGTGACCACTGTACCTGTTCATGGGGCTCAGCCCTCAGGGAGCTCTATGAAAAGATGTAGAGCAAAGCTCCACTTGGCCTTTTCAGTGGGGGATCCAGCATTTAGAGCTGCTACTTGTATCAGTTAGGTAGCTCCATGCTGTGTTGGTTCAAGCAGTTGCCGAGTCCTCAGAGATTTCTTGCCTAGAGTCCCCGGATGGTCTGTTGGGCGTTCTGTATGATATGGTCATCTGACTTCCTGCTTATTGGCAGCATCAGGGGTCCCATTGGTTGTGGCTTTCGCCACTGGGTGTGGCTTCCAGAAGCTTTTGAGTCCAGCTGTCCTTAGGGGTGCTTGCTATTGGTGATTACTTGGAGAAGTTGGTGAAGGATATGGGTGAGGCACTATCTCCCTGCGCTGTGCAAGGGTGCGCAGCGAACCATGGCTCCAAGGGAGTGGGCCGACTTCAGATCTGCTCAGTGCCCTTTGTTCCAGATGAGAAGCAAAGTAGGCCCCTCAAGCAAGGGGTCCTTTTGAGTTCACAAGTGAGGCAGGACCACAGCCACTTGACATGCCCAATGAGGGTGCTCCTCATTGTTTTCCATGCAGGTTATCTCTCATCTGCAATGAGTGGATCTGCATCACCTCAGATCAGTGGGTTCTGGAGGTGGTTGAGAGGGGGTACTCCATGGAGTTGCCTTTCCAGTTCCGAGACATTCATAGACCTCTTCCTATGGCTCAGCTCTAAAGTGCCAAGCTCTTGTTACCCTTCATCAGCTCTGTGATATAGGAGTGGTGGAACCAGTTTCGCCAGCAGAGTGTGGCCTGGACAGGTACCCATGTATTTCATGGTCCAGAAGAGGGACAGTTCTTTTCCCCCGTCATGGACCTCAAAGGGGAGGGAGTGGATGCTTGTCTGCGACTCCAGAGCTTCTGGATGGAACACTTCTCTGTCATTGCCTTGGTGCGGCTGTGGGAGTTCTTGACTGCCCTGGACCTCCCGGAGGCCTACCTCTACTTCCCCATACCCTCCTCAAATTCCTAGCTCAAACCAGACAAAATCCATTCCCCTTTTCTCTCCTTCATTCCTCTCAAGTGCCCACCAGTGCAATATTGCCTTCCAGTTGTGTTCTAAACATCAGATAGTCACTTTGTAAACATAACATATGGAAGTGGTTAGGGTATTTCACAAAAGTGGACCTGCAACAGAAATAGCTAGAAGATCTTCTGACGACCAGTCAAGCTGGATGAACAGGTGAAACCAGTAGCTGCTTAATTGTCAAGATCAGTGTGGAGAAACAGGCTCAAAAATGTGAAAATATCTCACGAGGTGCCCAAATGCTCAAATAAATCAATACTGATAGCTAGCTTTTAAAATAGTCTTTCACGTAAACGGCAGTCCCAAGACTGTTCAGCTTCTTAAACCTGTTTCATGTTTGCAAAGCCACTTGGGTCTCTCATGCTTTGTCTGTCACTAGTGGGTGCTGCCTTTGGGGAAACTGTCTTCTTGGGTGCACCAGGTGGACAAAATCCATGGAACATATAGCAAGTTGTCTGCTTCATGTTCTGAACTTAGAGAGTGACTGAAACATTAGCCTTTCAGGAGTCCAACATTTCTCATCCTAATGTTTATCTGATTAATTTAGATAAGGGATAGTAAATGAACAGTTTTTATTTCACAAAAAGAAGCTTCTGTAGTAGGAAACCTGATCTAAAAGGCTGGTTAGTATGTTGATGTTTCCCTGGTATTCAGCCATTTCAGATGCTGTGACCCGATAAGACCCTTCATATATTTTCTAGTATGTATAGATCAAAAATAATCATTTTATTACTCATTTAAAAGAAAACGTAGGTGATATGCAATAACCCCCAAATTCTATAAATGGGGCTTAAAATTGCATGTGTAACGTAATTGATAACAAAACCAATTAGCATCAATATTGATTGCTAATGATCAATTAACATAGTAACATAGTAGATGACGGCAGAAAAAGACCTGCACGGTCCATCCAGTCTGCCCAATAAGATAAACTCATATGTGCTACTTTTTGTGTATACCTTACCTTGATTTGTATCTGTCATTTCAGGGCACAGACCGTATAAGTCCGCCCAGTACTATCCCCACCTCCCAACCACCAGCCCCGCTTCCCACCACTGGCTCTGGCACAGACCGTATAAGTCTGCCCAGCACTATCCCCGCCTCCCACCCACCAGCCCCGGCACAGACCGTATAAGTCTGCCCAGCACTAGCCCCACCCCCCAACCACCGGCTCTGCCACCCATTCTAGGCTAAGCTCCTGAGGATCCCCTTCCTTCTGAACAGGATTCCTTTATGGTTTATTTATTTTTTTATTTTTGTTACATTTGTACCCCGCGCTTTCCCACTCATGGCAGGCTCAATGCGGCAGGCAATGGAGGGTTAAGTGACTTGCCCAGAGTCACAAGGAGCTGCCTGTGCTGGGGAATCGAACTCAGTTCCTCAGTTCCCCAGGACCAAAGTCCACCACCCTAACCACTAGGCCACTCCTCCACACTCCACACTCCTCCCCCGCATGTTTGAATTCCGTTACCGTTTTCATCTCCACCACCTCCCACGAGAGGACATTCCAAGCATCCACCACCCTCTTCGTGAAAAAAATACTTCCTGACGTTTTTCTTGAGTCTGCCCCTCTTCAGTCTCATTTCATGCCCTCGTCGTTCTACCGCCTTCCCATCTCTGGAAAAGGTTAATTAAAATGGAGGGTCATGGGAAGATCAGATGTGATCCTGCAATTTATATGCACCATTTAGGCGCAAGGATTTACACCAAGGTTTTAATTGGTGCAAATCCTTGTGTCTAAAGTTTAAGCGTCATTCTATAAACGGCACCTAACTTTCAGGGCCTCTTATAGAATAGTGCTTAGCAGGTCTTTTTTTTTTTTTTTCCAGCGCTGTTTATAGAATTTGGTCCCAAGTGTCCTCTGCTCACTTGTTAATGCATTTGACCTTGTCTCTGAGGGACCTAGGAGATTCACTACTAATGGTAGTTATTTCAGACTGTTCAAAATCAAAACTAGCAGCTAGGTCTGTCTGGCAGGCTGCAAGTACAGAAACAACTAGGGCCCTGTTACAAAGGTGCGCTAGCATTTAAAGCGCGCGCTAAAAATTATCACTCGCTAACCATGTAGACCCTATGGAATATTATGGGCATCGACATGGTTAGTGCGAATGCTAAAACCACTTGCGTGCCCTAGGAGACTTAATGAAACACAGGCCCTAATGTAGCTGTCCATCTGACAGGCTGTGCCAGGGATCTAGGAGGCTAGTTGTTGGACAAGTACATTAGTATTACTGATTCTGTTACTTAGACCTGGAGGAATGGAGGAGGAACTAATGAATTGCTGAAGGGTTAGAAGGAAAAAGATGTCTTTTTGCGAATGACACCAAGATAGCCAACAGAGTGGATACCCCTGGAAGGAGTAGAAACCATGAGAAGGGATGTCCCAAACGTTAGAAGAATGATCAAGGGTTCTGGCAATTAAAATGTAATGCCACAAAGTGCAGAGTATGCACTTGGGGTGCAGAAATACAAAATAGATGTACCGGATAGCAGGGGAGAGTTTGGTAAAACTTGGCTCAAGAGAGGGGCCTTGGAGTGATGGTGTCTAAAGGTGACAAAACAGTGTGACAAGGTGGTGGCTGCGGCCAGGAGGACTCTGGGCTGCGTAGAGAGGGTTATAAACCAGCAGAAGAAAGGAGGTGTTGATGCCCCTGTACAAGTCATTTGTGAGGCCCCATTTGGAGTATTGTTTTCAGTTTTAGAGGACTTATCTTGGGAAGGTGGTAGAACTAGGAGGGCATGAATTGAAGTTGAAAGGGGGCAGACTCAGAAATAATGTCAGGAAGTATTTTTTCACTGAGAGGGTGGTAGATATCTGGATTGCCCTCTCACGGAAGGTGGTGGAGATGAAAAAGGTAATGGAATTCAAAAATGTGTGGGACAAACTCAAAGGAATCCAGTTTAGAAGGATCGGATCCAAAGAAGCTTAGGGGAGGTTAGGTAGGAAAACCTGTGCTAGGCTGACTTTTATGGTCTGTGCCCTGATGGAGGCTGAATAGATTTGGATGGGCCAGAGTGGAGTTTTTCAGGGGCTATGACAACAACTTTGGAAATCTTAGAACAAGGCCAGTGCTGGGCGGACTTCTACGGTGTATGCCTTAAAAACAGCAAGGATAAATCGACAATAGGTATACATATGATATATCGCTTCATACCCTGTGTAATGAGTTTATCTTGTTGGGCAGACTGGGTGGACCTTAAGGTCTTTTATCGGTTTCCATCTACTATGCGACTATGATGAAAATGGTATGGGGTCTGTGTAGCAAGACGTATGAGGAGAAACTTGAATGACCTGAACATGTGTACCCTGGACGAAGGAGAAACGGGTGATTATGATACAGACATTCAAATATTTGAAAGGTATTAATCCACATACAAACCTTTCTAGAGACGGGAAGGTGGTACACAAGAGTCTGAAATAACCCCCCTCCCAATACAGAAAAATCAAGAAATTCTGATTTCAAAAGCAGTACTAAAATTGATACATTCAAAAAAAAAACCATTTCCACACTCCATATTGAGCTGAAACCAAAAAACTGTAGTATTGTCTTTCAAATCTTAAAATCAAAAGGTTCAACACCCATCCTTAAATCATGTCAAATCAAAGGTTGGAATAAAGTCACACAGTACTTAATTTGTATCTTTCGGAGCTCAGAAGCAACCTTAATTGTTTATATCATTTATAACCTACCTATTAACTAGCCCTCCCCCCCCCCCCCCAGTTTACTAAGTCGCGCTAATAGCTTGCGGTGCGCTAATGCTGACACAACCCATTCACTTTGAATGGACTGTCGGCATTGCCACGTGGCAGCCGCTAGCATGGATTAGTAAACGGGGGGCTAGGTGAGGAACAAAAAACACACAAAATCCATTAAAAATATTACAAATCATATATCAATGTAAAACTAAAATCAAAATAAATCCTTTTACAGATTTATATAGCAGCATCATAGAACCAGTCCCAAGTCTTCTTATTTAAAAGCTTGAACAAGCAAAAGGGGTTTTCAACCTTCTCTTAAATTCAGCAACAGATATTAATATCCGAATACTTCCAGGGAGTTTATTCCATAGGCCTGGACCAGCCAAGGAGAATAGTCTTCAAATATTCTGAAACACTACTGGTCAAAGTCTTAAAAATAATCATCAGTACTTTAAACATAGTAATATAGTAACATAGTAGATGACGGCAGAAAAAGACCTTTACGGTCCATCCAGTCTGCCCAACAAGATAAACTCTTATGTGCTACTTTTTATTTGTACCTGTCCTCTTCAGGGCACAGACCGTATAAGTCTGCCCCGCACTATCCCCACCTCCCAACCACCAGCCCCACCTCCCACTAGTTGGCTCTGGCACAGACCGTATAAGTCTGCCCATCACTATCCCCTCCTCTGAACCACCAGTCCCGCCTTCCACCAACGGCTCTGGCACAGACCGTATAAGTCTGCCCAGTACTAGCCCCACCTCCCCCCATCGGCTCTGCCACCCAATCTCAGCTAAGCTCCTGAGGATCCATTCCTTCTGAACAGGATTCCTTTATGTTTATCCCATACATGTTTGAATTCCGTTACCGTTTTCTTCTCCACCACCTCCCACGGGAGGGCATTCCAAGCATCCACTACTCTGTCTGTGAAGAAATACTTCCTGTCATTTTTCTTGAGTCTGCCCCCCTTCAATCTCATTTCATGTCCTCTCGTTCTACCACCTTCCCCTCTCCGGAAAAGGTTCGTTTGCGGATTAATACCTTTCAAATATTAGAACGTCTGTATCATATCACCCCTGTTTCTCCTTTCCTCCAGGATATACATGTTCAGGTCAGCAAGTCTCTCCTCATAAACATTATCCTGAAGTTCACAGGTAGCCAATGTAACATAATCAGTAAATTGTAGTCCCACAATCAGCCATATAACAGTGTTTTTGTACAACCTATAATGCTTTACAGCAAGATTGAGATAAACCCAAGTAAAGACTTTTACAGTAGTCTAATGTAGACAAAATACTCTGAACCACTATCAAAAAATCAGATCGAGGAATCATGGGTTTAATTTTGCTTAGAAAATGTAACTGATAGAAAACAAGTTTGAACTACCTTTGCTACACCTGTGCCTTAACATTCAACTGTGTATCCAATACAACTCCAAGACGCACAATCTGATGTTTAATAGGAACAAGAAAACCCAGGAGTTGTATTGGGTCAACCTGGCTACAAATCTCCCAACTAACGAGCATGATTTCACTTCTTGCTAAATTTAAAGCCAACCTATTATTTTTCATCCCAAAATTGAATAGCATCCATACATTGCTGTAATTTTAGATGACCAGTTACAAACTATCATCAACAACAACCAAGAAGAACAACTTAATGTCATCTGCATGAACACTAAAATCAAACTCCAAACCTCTTAACACATCGCATAATGAATTTTAATGAATTGTCAAAGGCTTTGGGGCTATGATAAGCTATAAAACTCCAAATAAAAGCAGAGATCATATCCTTCTTCCTTTCATCGTAAGATAGTGTGACATTAAGCTCAAAGTCTGAACAATCCGGTGATTACTGATGCCAGACGCAAAGTTTATTTTTATTGACAAGTGTTGAGAGTGTGTTTACCATTACCAGCATGCATTATAGAGAAAAGTGGAGGTGGTGATATAAACATTCAAGCTCATTAGTGTTTGCGTCACTGTGGCACACTTTAGTTTATAAACATGTGAACTAAAACCAATTAGCAACAAAATGTAGACCTTATGGACTAGATTTAGCAAATGACAAACATGAGCTGAGCGCTGTTCCATAAACGGTGCTCCGAGTTGGGTGCCGTAGTGCCGGGATTTGCGCCCAAAGGATTTACAGCAGGTGAACTGTGTAAATCCTCGTTCTGTAATAATGCACACATCTTTAGTGAATGCCACTTATCCGCACTTGCCCCTCCCATGGCCATGCTCCCTTTTCAGTTGCATGCTAAAAGATTTATGTGTGTTCTTTGCAGAATAGTGCTTAGCAAGATGCGCAGGCAAATACAAATCGTTGCCAATTAGCCCCAGTACTACAGAGTAGTAAGTTTAAAATGAATCTGAGAAAATATTTCTTCACTCAACGTGTAATTAAATTCTGGAATTCATTGCCAGAGAATGTAGTAAAAGCAGTTAGCTTAACAGGGTTTAAAAAAAGGTTTGGATTGTTTCCTAAAAGAAAAGTCCATAAGTCCTTATTAAAATGGACTTGGGGAAAATCCACTGCTTATTTCTAGGATAAGCAGCATAAAATGTATTGTACTGTTTTGGGACCTTGCCAGGTACTTGTGACCTGGATTGGCCAGTGTTGGAAACAGGATGCTGGGCATGATGGACCTTCAGTCTGTCTCAGTATGACAATACTTATGTACTTATACTTGATTTTTAGTACCCAATTAGTGGCACTAATTGGCTTGTTACTCTATTAACTTACATATGCAATTTTGAGCGCCTTATATAGAATCCAGGGGTGTATGTGAAAATAAGACTTAAAACAAGTTTGTAAGTGTGTAGTCCAGTACAAAGATAATGTAATATATCTGTGACAGGTTTTCTGGACTTCATCAGGACAGTGAAGAAACAATGCAGTTAACATTGGGTTTCTATATCTAGTTCTTAGGCTATCTACACATGCCATTACTGCTCAGTAAAAGGGGGTGGGGTAGAGGTGATGAGACAGTAACACTTTACAGTTATCTGATAAGGGGTGAGAAAAGCCAATGTCTGTCTTGTATTTACAAATTCAATACAACTCTGGCACATCAGATGCTTTACAACTTTCTGTAAGTGTACAGTGGTTATGTTATTTATTTTTAATGTAATTTTATTTTTTGCCTCCTGCAAATAAGGTGTAATTGGAGAATTTCTGTGGTTGAAACTGGGGAAACTATATTTTCTGTACAGAGTTGTGTGGTCTCACCCTGTTTTTAAGAGGGCGTGTCTTACGTCTGGGTTGTCATTGCTGTGTTAGTTCGAGTAAACTTTAGTTTTAAGTTAGGCTGTCATCTTTGCTTCCCTGATTATATTGCTAGGTTTGTTTGTTTGTTTTTTTTCCATGGCGTCATTTATTTTCTTTGCTGTATGTCTAACCTCTCCGTTGGAATGAAGTGTGCATCCTTTAATAGTGAAAAATGATTGGTTTCATCCTTGCATTCCCTGGAGCCGACATAATAAGCTTTCTGCTTGGACAAGCAGGATATAATCAGCCACTCGCGGGTGTCGTCATCCTAGCTAGCTCTTCAGTTGTGGAACGCTCATCAAGTATTTAGGCAGACAGGGAAATCTTGGTAAAGAAAGTTTGGGGGAGGGAAGGGGGCGAGTAATGGAAGCAGCAATAAAACAGGCCCTCCTAGCAAACATTTTTAATAACTAAGGGGTCCTTATACCAAACAGCGGTAAAAGGTGGTCCGCAGTGATGTCAGCTCATGGGATCACTATGCACCGAGGCCACCTGTTACCGCCATAGTTGTTGGGTTTTTTTTTAAGGGGCAGTAAATGGCCGTGTGGAAATATAATGAATTGCCACACGGCCATTGACTTCCAGAGCCCTTATCGCCTCCTATTTAGGAGGTGGTGAGGGCTTCAGCGGTAATTGGGCACGGCCACCGGTGCTAGAAATATTTTCTAGCACCAAAATGGCGCTCGGCAAGCCTGGAACGATCGCTGGGCTCCTGGGCAGGCCAGAGTTAGGGTTGGTTTGCCACACGCAAACCCGGCAGTAGCCCTACCCCCAGATGATAAAAAGGCCCTAATGTTTAATTTTGGAGGCCATATCTTGCTAAAGATGAAAAAAGACTGGAAGCGGTGCAAAAAAAAGCTACAAAAATGGTTTGGGATTTGTGTTGCAAACCGTACGAGGAGTGACTTGCCGACCTGAACATGTATATCTCGGAAGAAAGGAGAAACAGGGGTGACGTGATACAGACATTCAAATATTTGAAAGGTATTAATCCGCAAACGAATCTTTTCCGGAGATGGGAAGGCGGTAGAACTAGAGGACATGAATTGAGGTTGAAGAGGGGCAGGCTCAGGAGTAATGTCAGGAAGTATTTTTTTTTTTCACGGAAAGGGTGGTAGATTCGTGGAATGCCCTCCCACGGGAGGTGGTGGAGATGAAAACGGTAATGGAATTCAAACATGCATGGGATAAACACAAAGAAATCCTGTTTAGAAGGAATGGATATATGGAATCAGCGGAGATTGGGTGGCGACGCCGGTAATTGGAGAGTAAAACCAATGCTGGGCGGACTTTGGTCTGTGCCCTGATCGTGGCTGAATAGATATGGATGGGCTGGAGTGTAAATTTTAAGGGGCTTCGATGTTAGCTTCAGAACTTTTAGTACAAGAACAGTGCTGGGCAGACTTTTACGGTCTGTGCCCTGAGAAAGGCAGAGACAAATCAAACTCTGGTGTACGTATAAAGTTATCACATGCCATGTAAATGAGTTTATGTTGTTGGGCAGACTGGATGGACCGTTCAGGTCTTTATCTGCCATCATTTGCTATGTTACTATGTTAAGTTTTTGGTGGGTAATTTATTTAGAGATTCTTGAGTACTGGCAGCAAAAGTTCCAAAATCTAAAACTGCTGTAGGTACTACATTGGGTTCTTTGGGACAGTTTGCCCTCAGGTACCATTTTTTAAGGATCTTTTGAGTCCACATCACCCATAGGTACCACCTTGGGCCCATTAGATGAGTGTCAACTTCTCTTTTTCTTCTTTTATTTATTACTAGTAAAACATGCCCGTTTCTGGAGCAAATGAAACGGGCGCTAGCAGGGTTTTCCTCCTGAACCCCTCCCCCTCTCTACCCACCCCTTCGGCGTTGTGAAGCCACTGACCGCCATTGTTCCGGACCTCGTCAACGCACGCCACCTTCATCTCCCGAGTCCTTGTTGGTTGTAAAGCCACTGATGCCATTGCTCTGCCCTCGACGTCATCACATTTGACGCGAGAGCGGGGCCCAGACACAGCGATTTTGGTGGCTTCACCACCACGAACCCTTCGAACCGGAAGGAATTGCCCGCTGGTACTGACAGTGATGTCAGTGTCCTCAGAACGTTGAGGGTGAGTTTTATTATATAGGATTTGAAATAATGTTGTGAGGAGAGTAAATCTGATACTTCTTCAGTCAGCGGATGAAAAAGGCTGAGGGAGAGGAGGATTAGTTGCACTGGAGCATGCTTTCCAAAGCTCTTCTGGGCTTTCAGAGGGTGAATCTGAATTGGCACCATCAAAATGACAACACCCACGAGTGGCTGGTTTTATCCCGCTGTCCAAGGAGAACTCGTCCCCCTTCTCCTCCTCCACTGCTAATTCCAGGCTTCGTTCCTTTTCCCTCCCGGCACCTTATACATACAGTGGGGGAAATAAGTATTTGATCCCTTGCTGATTTTGTAAGTGTGCCCACTGACAAAGACATGAGCAGCCCATAATTGAAGGGTAGGTTATTGGTAACAGTGAGAGATAGCACATCACAAATTAAATCCGGAAAATCACATTGTGGAAAGTATATGAATTTATTTGCATTCTGCAGAGGGAAATAAGTATTTGATCCCTCTGGCAAACAAGACCTAATACTTGGTGGCAAAACCCTTGTTGGCAAGCACAGCGGTCAGACGTCTTCTGTAGTTGATGATGAGGTTTGCACACATGTCAGGAGGAATTTTGGTCCACTCCTCTTTGCAGATCATCTCTAAATCATTAAGAGTTCTGGGCTGTCGCTTGGCAACTCGCAGCTTCAGCTCCCTCCATAAGTTTTCAATGGGATTAAGGTCTGGTGACTGGCTAGGCCACTCCATGACCCTAATGTGCTTCTTCCTGAGCCACTCCTTTGTTGCCTTGGCTGTATGTTTTGGGTCATTGTCGTGCTGGAAGACCCAGCCACGACCCATTTTTAAGGCCCTGGCGGAGGGAAGGAGGTTGTCACTCAGAATTGTACGGTACATGGCCCCATCCATTCTCCCATTGATGCGGTGAAGTAGTCCTGTGCCCTTAGCAGAGAAACACCCCCAAAACATAACATTTCCACCTCCATGCTTGACAGTGGGGACGGTGTTCTTTGGGTCATAGGCAGCATTTCTCTTCCTCCAAACACGGCGAGTTGAGTTCATGCCAAAGAGCTCAATTTTTGTCTCATCTGACCACAGCACCTTCTCCCAATCACTCTCGGCATCATCCAGGTGTTCACTGGCAAACTTCAGACGGGCCGTCACATGTGCCTTCCGGAGCAGGGGGACCTTGCGGGCACTGCAGGATTGCAATCCGTTATGTCGTAATGTGTTACCAATGGTTTTCGTGGTGACAGTGGTCCCAGCTGCCTTGAGATCATTGACAAGTTCCCCCCTTGTAGTTGTAGGCTGATTTCTAACCTTCCTCATGATCAAGGATACCCCACGAGGTGAGATTTTGCGTGGAGCCCCAGATCTTTGTCGATTGACAGTCATTTTGTACTTCTTCCATTTTCTTACTATTGCACCAACAGTTGTCTCCTTCTCACCCAGCGTCTTACTGATGGTTTTGTAGCCCATTCCAGCCTTGTGCAGGTGTATGATCTTGTCCCTGACATCCTTAGACAGCTCCTTGCTCTTGGCCATTTTGTAGAGGTTAGAGTCTGACTGATTCACTGAGTCTGTGGACAGGTGTCTTTCATACAGGTGACCATTGCCGACAGCTGTCTGTCATGCAGGTAACGAGTTGATTTGGAGCATCTACCTGGTCTGTAGGGGCCAGATCTCTTACTGGTTGGTGGGGGATCAAATACTTATTTCCCTCTGCAGAATGCAAATAAATTCATATACTTTCCACAATGTGATTTTCCGGATTTAATTTGTGATGTGCTATCTCTCACTGTTACCAATAACCTACCCTTCAATTATGGGCTGCTCATGTCTTTGTCAGTGGGCACACTTACAAAATCAGCAAGGGATCAAATACTTATTTCCCCCACTGTAGTAGATGACGGCAGAAAAAGACCCGCACGGTCCATCCAGTCTACCCAACAAGATAAACTCATGTGTATACCTTACCTTAATTTGTACCTGTCTTTTTCAGGGCACAGACCGTATAAGTCTGCCCAGCACTATCCCCGCCTCCCAACCACCAGCCCCGCCTCCCACCACCAGCTCTGGCACAGACCGTATAAGTCTGCCCAGCACTATTCCCCGCCTCCCAACCACCAGTCCCGCCTCCCACCACTGGCTCTGGCACAGACCGTATATGTCTGCCCAGCACTATCTTCGCCTCCCAATCACAACCCCTCTTCCCCCCACTGCCTCCACCACCCAATTTCGGCTAAGCTTCTAAGGATCCATTCCTTCTGCACAGGATTCCTTTATGTATATCCCATGCATGTTTGAATTCTGTTACCGTTTTCTTCTCCACCACCTCCCACAGGAGGGCATTCCAAGCATCCACCACTTTCTCTGTGAAAAAATACTTCCTGACATTTTTCTTGAGCCTGCCCCCCCCCCCCCCCTTCAATCTCATTTCATGTCCTCTCGTTCTACCGCCTTCCCATCTCCGGAAAAGATTTGTTTGCGGATTAATACCTTTCAAATATTTGAACGTCTGTATCATATCACCCCTGTTCCTCCTTTCCTCCAGGGTATACATGTTCAGGTCAGCAAGTCTCTCCTCATACATAGTAGTAGATGACGGCAGAAAAAAACCTGCACGGTCCATCCAGTCTGCCCAAGAACATAAATTCATATGTGCTACTTTTTTTATTTGTACTGTCCTCTTCAGGGCACAGACCATATAAGTCTGGCCAGCCCTATCCCCCGCCTCCCAACCTGCCTGAAATGGACTTCCTGAGCCTGTACGCCTAGCTCCATCTCTACCTGTTTTCAAATCTATGCTGAAAACCCACCTTTTCACCACTGCTTTTGGCTCCTAACCACTACTCAATTCCCCTATCCTTGTTCCTTCTCACCCAGTACTTTCCTCGCCCTTAATTGTCTTGTCTGTCTGTCTATTTTTAGATTGTAAGCTCTATTGAGCAGGGACTGTCTCTCTGTGTCAGGTGTTCAGCGCTGCGTGCGTCTGGTAGCGCTATACAAATAATAATAATACAGGTAAGCAAACTTGCTGTGCTCTGGAGCTAAGCTCACAGTTTCATAATGTATGTGTTTAAAAAAATAAATCCAGCGTGGTAAAGAAATCTGTATAGAAATTATGTGCATACAAAGATTGTATGCATTTATGGGGAGGGTGCGTGGATTGCCATGGAAACAAACACATTCTGGTGTATTCTGCAGAGATTAGCGTCGCTCCAGGTCCTGGTACCAGCATCTTATACCACAATATGTGGAATGTCAAATGTATATTCCAGCTCCACTTGCTTCAAATGGCCACTAATATTTGCTCCAACTGTAGATTAAAGATCACTATTCAAAGTTACAGTCAAGCTCCCAGAAGCATTTACTAAGTTAAATATAAAGATCTCAGTTGTGCCGCTCGATGAAAGATAATTATAATCAAGATTTCTGCGCCGGCATCGTCATCGGTCTTTTAAATGTCTAACTTTATGTTTAATTCTTAATAAAGTGAATTTATGCTCTTATGTACTTACCTTTGTCGTCGGCTCAGAGGTATATTGTCCGACATGACCCATGTTTCGCAACCGCTTCTTCAAGGGTGAACCCAGTGGTGTGCTGGTAAATTTTTAACAGGCTCTCTCCCCGGTCCACCTCGGCGCCCCCCACCCACCTCTGCGCCCCCCCCCAAAAAAAATTGCAGAGCTGGCTATACCCGGGGGGGGGGGGGGGGGCGGCGGCGGCCAACATATTACTCTTTCCAGGAAAAAAAAATTAAATGATCCAGCAGTTCTCTCCCCTGCCCCCCTCTGCCCATCCATGCCCAGCAATTCCCTCCCCTGCCCATCCGTGCCCAGCAATTCTCTCCCCTGCCTCCCTCTGCCCATCCGTGCCCAGCAATTCTCTCCCCTGCCCATCCATGGCCAGCAATTCTCTCCTCTGCCTCCCTCTGCCCATCCATGCCCAGCAATTCTCTCCCCTGCCCCCCTCTGCCCATCCATGCCCAGCAGTTCTCCCTCCCCTCCCGCTCCCATCCGTCAGTTTCAAATACCTGCCTCGAAGCGCCGCATTATTTAAGGCCTGCCTGCTGCCCATCTCCAGCTGCCTTCCCTGCTTGCTTCTCAGGAGTTCGGTTTGCGCCCTTAGTTCCACCGCGGGAAAAGGAAATGACATCAAAATGACGTCAGAAGGCAGGACTAAGGGCGCGAACCGAACTCCTGAGAAGCAAGCAGGGAAGGCAGCTGGAGACGGGCAGCAGGGCTTTAAATAAGGCGGCGCTTCGAGGCAGGTATTTGAAACTGACGGATGGGATGATGGGGGAGCGAAGGACATCGCTACACATGGATGGGAGCCATGCTTACCTCGTGCAATGGAGCCGGCTCGCCCCGTACAACAACCAGCTCGCAAGAGCTGTCAAAATTTAACAAGTGGCTCTTGCGAGCCGGCTCCAGCACACCACTGGGTGAACCCCCCCTATAAAATCATCAAAACATATTTAGTCATTCCTCCAAAATTGGATCCAGGTTTAACAGCTAATGCCGTCATTACCATTGGATTTTAAAGGAACAGTGCACAGATACCCAACACAACTCTTTGCCTAGTTTTCCTGTCCGCTGTCTGGCAGCCATAATGTGCAGAAAATTGGGCACAGCACCAGCAGTAAGATGTATACTAAGCTTCCTGCACTTTACCACAAGAGCTCCTCTATGCCTATATACATGCATTTTTGTATCAGTATGACTTCTGAGCGGGGTTCTGATAAGAATCGGTACCCCCCCCCCCCCCCATCTTGCCTCAAAACTTTGTTAAACTAAGGGCCACATGTAGATAGTAAAAGGACTTCTTAAAATTTTGTTTATCTGTAGCAGATAAAGATTCAAAGGCCTAGGGTTACCATATTTGCCCTGACAAAATAAAAAAGGAGGACACCAATATCCACTCCCCTCCCCTCCCCACACCATCCCATTCTATTTATTTATTTTATTGCATTTGTATCCCACATTTTCCCACCTATTTGCAGGCTCAATGTGGCTTATATAGTTTTGTTAATCCTGGATGTCAGGTACAGTTATTATTGTGCAGAGATTAATTAAGGGAAGAAAGTAGAGAGAAGAAGGAAGGAATTTATTAGGTATAGTAGAAGGTGGGTTTTCAGAAGTTGATTAGTGAGGTTCTGGGTTTTCATTCTATATAGAGTGGAGGAGTGGCCTAGTGGTTAGGGTGGTGGACTTTGGTCCTGGGGAACTGAGGAACTGAGTTCGATTCCCACTTCAGTAGGGTTACCATTCGCCCGGATTTCCCCGGACATGTCCTGTTTTTGAGGGCATGTCCGGGGCGTCCGGCGGATTTTGCCCGCACACACGTTTGTCCGGATTTCTAGTCGTGGGTGGGTGTGTGCAGGCGGTGGGCGGGCGATTGGCGCCATGGGTCTGGTCTCCCGTCCCCTCCCCTACCATGTTCCCTGGTGGTCTAGTGACGTCTTTGGGGCAGGAAAGAGCCCCCTCTTTCCTGCCGGAGCGCTGCCTCCCTTGTCCATCATCCTTCTCGGTCTGGCTGGGGATTCAAAATGGCTGCCGAGAGTTGAAGTCTCGCGAGGCCGCTTCAACTCTCGGTGGCCATTTTGAATCCCCAGCCGAGACCGAGGAGGATGCAGCAGGCAACGGCAGGCAGTGCTCCAGGCAGGAAAGAGGGGGCTCTTTCCTGCCCCGAAGAAAAGACGCCACTAGACCACCAGGGCTAGATAGTGAGGGGGGTATCTGATGGGGGGGCGGGGAGGGGACTATGTGACAGGGGGAGGGGAATAGGGGGCGGAATGAGGACCCAAAAGGGGCGGGGTAGGGGGCGTGACATGTGTCCTCTTTTTCAGGGGACACAAAATGGTAACCCTACACTTCAGGTACAGGCAGCTCCTTGTGACTCTGGGCAAGTCACTTAACCCTCCATTGCCCCATGTAAGCCGCATTGAGCCTGCCATGAGTGGGAAAGCGCAGGGTACAAATGGAACAAAAAACATATATATATATTTCCCTCCCCCAAAATTGTTTTTCCAGCCTCCCTCCACCCACCCTTTTTTATAGCTCCCTCCCCCCTTCCCTCTATCCACTTCCCTCCCCTACCTTACCATGCCCTGGTGGTCTAGAGGCCTCTTCGGGGCAGGAAAGGAGCCCATTCTTTCCTGCATGGCAATGCCTCTGCCGGCACCACTTCAGAATGGCTGCCGACATTTCAAGCAGTGACCTCGCAAGACTTCTGGAAGTCTCAGCAGCCATTTTGAAGCGGTGTCAGCAAGTGGCCTCAAAAAGAGGACATGTCCTGGTAAAACACAAAGGCCCATTTCTAAGGGTAGTTTGAAGACATTTCAAAACTTGGAACACAATGGAGGGGGAGGGAATATATATTGATTCAACTATTTTTATTTTATTTGAAACACAAGAGCCTGTGCTGAGAAGGATTAGTTGAAACTTTGTGGCCTATCCTGTTTATATCCCTTAGCAGAGGAGTGTGGTATCCGTGTTAGTCCACTCTTAAGGTTATCAATAGAAATCAAACAAAATAAAACATGGAAAAGAAAATAAGATGATACCTTTTTTATTGGACATAACTTAATACATTTCTTGATTAGCTTTTGAAGGTCGCCCTTCTTCCTTAGGTATCATCTTATTTTCTTTTCCATGTTTTATTTTGTTTGATTTCTATTGATATCCCTTAGCAGAAACTGCCCCTTTTGGATTGCTGGTGTGAAAGGAAAAACTGTGGTATTGCTTGCTCAACCTTTTCCTGTTGAGGGCCACGTTTTATATTTTGTAACATTCAGAGAGCCAAAACACACACCATCCTATTTTGCTATATGTTTTCTTCCCACCCTCCACTCTTTCATGTAAACCCCCCCACCCCACTCAGTTTCAGCTACAGAAGAAACTGTGAGATTCCTGCTTCCCAACTGCGAATGGCTCTCTGCAAGCTTGGGTTGATTTCGTGGCTTTAAGACTTGCAAGACTTTAAACTGCAAGACCAACCTGCTCTTCTAGTACCATGTGGCTGAAATTTAGAGAGCTGTGGTGGTGGGGAAGCACACCAAGACTTGCTTCTGAGGGCCTAAAAAAAAAAGCAATTAGTGGGTCGGAATCAGGTCTTCGGGCTATTGGACAAGCTTGCTTATAGAGAGCAGGGGGGCTGTGCTCTGGACTAATTTTGACATCTCCTAGAGGCTGGAGGCTCTGACTGGCCAAGGTCCTGCTTGCTTTGTTTTGAATGCTAATCTGAGATTGGCTGGAGGCTTCCTGCTTTGGATCATGATCGGGTGGGTGGGAGGGGGAAGTCATCTTTGATTCAGTGCCATGTCATGTGCTGCTACTGTTTTGTCCTCTTTGGAGACCAGTGTCAAAAGCTGTGCCTCCTGCTTAAATTCTTGCACAGTTTCAAAAAGAAGACCTATGCCCAGTTCTGGATTTCTCAATCATGGTGCGAGGCAATTATGGGACCTGCGGGGACCACGGCACCTGTACCTAGCTAAACTGCTAATAAAATTACGAGTTATTCTTTCGTAGTTTCAGCTCCTGGTGCCTGAGATTGCATGGGGAAAAACAAAATACGCTGTCGTCGCTGTGTGCATGAATCTTCTCATCAAGTCTCGCTCTCGTACCCGCCCCCTGGGAGGAGCCGCAGTTCTTCCTCCCACCCTCCCCGGTCACGTCACGAAACTCGGCTGCTGGGAGCCGTGTGAGCCGCGACTGCAGTGAAACTGGGGGAATGTGAGCGAAGCGCGAGAGAGAGACAGAGGCAGCACGTCAGGATCCGGGGTAAGCGCTTTTCTCTGCAGTTTAATGGGGGGGAGGGATTCTCCGGAGCCCGTGCTTGCCCCAGGAATTTTCTCCTTGGGGTGGGACCGAGATCAGATGTCCAGGGCCTGGACTGCACCTGCCGCCGGAAACGGTGCCAGCCACAAAGACCTGGCACTTGGATGGGGGTGCTGGGGGAAGCATGTGAGCTGGCCAGTTAATGAATCTCAAAGTTTCATACGGCTGATTTCCTTCCTCGTTTATCCACATTGAAAGATACTTAAAAATTGGGTCCTGAAATTCCCTACCTCTTCGGAAAGGAGGATTACCGTATTTACAGACGTAATAGGCAGCCTGATAGCAAGTGCAGGGACGAGCTGTGCAGTTCCCTTTAAACGTGTAGGATTGGGGCAAGTGGCCGCAAGGGCGATCGACGGGAATTAAAAGGGATTTAAACGCTTAAGTGATGAAAGGACTTTGCGCAAGTGGCGTTTCCGTTTTAAGTTATTGGCGAGACAAGTCGGTGAATAGTTTATTTGGGTTGGGGAAGTTTATAATTTTTGTTGTTGTTGTTGTTTTTTTACGGCTGTACTTTAAATTAGAGGGAGAGCTTGGTATTAAGGGGAGTAATCAAGTGTAATGAATTCAAAAACAAACAGTAATTTCTGTAAACAAGGATACGAACAAGGAGCTCCTGTGTTCCCTGTTTGCATTGTCTTTAGACACTTTCAATTAAACCAGGAAAATCGGATACATATTGCACGGAAAGTGGAATGTGTTGCAGCTGGATATACAGATACCGAGGACACGTTTCAATAGACCTTTACAGGTTGTTGATTAATCAGCCTTTATCAGTGCTATACTGTTCCTAGATAAAAAGAAGAGACTTTATTACACACACATTTGTACCTTGTAATACTTTTTAAATTAGATCATCCAAAATGTGGGAGTTTTGAGACTATATATACCAGCTTCCTTCCTTCCAGCCTGGAAGTCATATCTAGAAAGCAAATATTTTGGGATGGAAATTCCTAAAATACATGTCATCAGGAGGCAGTGGGTGGAGATTGGATTTAGTATCCGTTAGGAAAGCTTAGTTTCTGGAGAAGTTAGAAATATAGGGTTAACATCTCGTTAGGACTGGGGAACAAGAGTTAGAAAATAAGTTCTTGTAATCGATTTTGTAATTCTATTTTTTCTATTTTAATTTAATTGTAAACCGCCGTGACTTGCTTATTGTGAAAAGTGGTTTAGCAAATACAACCATAGCCATAATTATTTTTTTATTTTTTATTTTTTATTACATTTGTACCCCGCACTTTTTCCCACTCATGGCAGGCTCAATGCGGCAGGCAATGGAGGGTTAAGTGACTTGCCCAGAGTCACAAGGAGCTGCCTGTGCCGGGAATTGAACTCAGTTCCCCAGGACCAAAGTCCACCACCCTAACCACTAGGCCACTCCTCGTGTCTTGATCAGGGTTGGCCCAACCATTAGGCAAGACCAGGCACTTGCCTAGGGCAGCAGCTGCTTGAGGACAAAGAGCAGCTGCAATCAAAGCAAAACAATAGATCATGACAGGCACACAAAGAACCATCAGCACATACTTTAACTTTTGTGGTGATTGTGATTGAGTTTATTAACATTTTTGGGAGAGGGGTGGCTGCAGGCTTGGGAGCTCATAAGGCTGAAGGGTTCCCTAGGGGCCCATCACCCTTGCACAGATACTGGTCTTCATTCAATCCATTTTTTAAAAATAATATAGTAGATATGGGAGCTAAAATGTATTCATCTGCCTTGCATGTTTTTAGGAAGAAGGCAGTCCACCCTGTGTGCACTGTTACCCCATTCCTTAATAGCTTTCATGTTTACTTCGCATCCACACCAGATTTTAAACGTCAGTGGTCCTAGGCAGTGCAGATAACCTTTAAGGACTGATGCAGAGACATTGGAATCTGAGTACCCTGACGTTCAGAGAAGTTCTATTCTACAAGTGTTTTGAAATGGAGATATTGTACTATTACTACTAGTATACTATTTAACATTTCTAAAGCGCTACCAGGGTTGCCCAGCGCTTTACAATTAACAAAGAAGGACAGTCCCTGCTCGAAGGAGCTTACAATCTAAAGGATGAAATGTCAAGTTGGGGCAGTCTAGATTTCCTGAATCCGAGGTATAGTGGTTAGGTGCCGAAAGCGACATTGAAGAGGTGGGCTTTGAGCAAGGATTTGAAGATGGGTAGGGAGGGGGCTTGGCGTATGGGCTCAGGGAGTTTATTCCAAGCATAGGGTGAGGCGAGGCAGAAAGGGTGGAGTCTGGAGTTGGCGGTGGTGGAGAAGGGTACTGAGAGGAGGGATTTGTCCTGTGAGCGGAGGTTACGGGTAGGAGCGTAAGGGGAGATGAGGGTAGAGAGGTAGTGAGGGGCTGCAGATTGAGTGCTTTTGTAGGTTAGTAGGAGAAGCTTGAACTGTATGCGGTACCTGATCGGAAGCTAGTGAAGTGACTTGAGGAGAGGGGTGATATGAGCATATCGGTCTAGGCGGAAGATAAGACGCGCAGCAGAGTTCTGAACGGATTGAAGGGGGGATAGATGGTTAAGTGGGAGGCCAGTTGAGGAGTAGGTTGCAGTAGTCACGGCGAGAGGTAATGAGAGAGTGGGTGAGAGTTCGGGTGGTGTGCTCAGGAAAGGGCAAATTTTGCTGATGTTATAGAGAAAGAAGCGACAGGTCTTGGCTGTCTGCTGGATATAGGCAGAGAAGGAGAGGGAGGAGTGGAAGATGACTCCGAGGTTGCGGGCAGATGAGACGGGGAGGATGAGGGTGTTATCGACTGAAGTAGAGAGTGGAGGGAGAGGAGAAGTGGGTTTGGGTGGAAAGACAATGAGCTCGGTCTTGGCCATGTTCAGTTTCAGGTGGCGGTTGGACGTCCAGGCAGCAATGTCGGATAAGCAGGCCGATACTGTATCCTGTTTTTGAAGGGCCTGGTTGGTTTTTCCTTCATATCATTTGTTGGGATATTCCTTGCGTTGAATGAGATGTCACGTTGCTGGGTATGTAGGTGAATGAATTGTGTACTCGTATGTGTGGAGATCCTCACTGCATTCCACAAACACACACCTGTAGGTCATCTCTTATCAAATAGTAGAGTTCGCTTGGTTCTGTTTTCTGATTAAATGTGATGGGAAAACTTGTTCTAAGTAGTAGATTAGTAGGTTATTTATAGGCTGTGATAGGTGGCTTAGTTAAAGTTTCTTTGTTTCACCTTCAGTTAGCATAGTTCAGGGGTTCTTAACCTTTTTTTTGTTTTGTTCCCGCACTCCTTTACCTGATGAATGAAACCTTTGCATCCCCTTCCAAAGCATGTGTCCTCCAATTATTACTGATAGCTACATATGTCACTAATTGTTGGCTGCTATCATGTCACTAAAAGTACAGTAGTACTGTTCACGCTTTCCAAAAATACTAGGACTAGGGGGTATGCGATGAAGCTACAATGTTGTAAATTTAAAACGAATCAGAGAAAATCTTTCTTCGCTCAACGTGTAATTAAACTCTGGAATTCGTTGCCAGAGAATGTAGTAAAGGCGGTTAGCTTAGCGGAGTTTTAAAAAGGTTTGGACGGCTTCCTAAAGGAAAAGTCCATAGACCGTTATTAAATGGACTTGGGGGAAATCCACTATTTCTGGGATAAGCAGTATAAAAGGTTTTGTACTTTTTTGGGATCTTGCCAGGTATTTGTGACCTGGATTGGCCACTGTTGGAAACAGGATGCTGGGCTTGATGGACCTTTGGTCTTTCCCAGTATGGCAATACTTATACTACCAATAACTTGCCCTAATAAATGTCTTCACTCTGTCTAGAAAGTTTCAGTAAATTGCCTCAGATTTCAAGACCCTTCTCCGTGCCCCGTTTGATATCTTCTGCACTCCTTGGGGGTGTAGGTACCACTGGTTAAGAACCCTTGGTATTGTTGAATATCCTTGACCATATATTTGGGTGTTGGTGTTAAGATATTATGTACCCCCTTCCCCTCCCCCCTCAGTATCTGAATTTCACATTCTGTTTCTCGGTCTGTAAGTCTGGCAGAATTAACCTTGTTGAATAAGGATGAAGAGAGGTCAGGTGTTCTCTAGATAAGGTGCCTTCACCTGTAGAATCTGGTATCAGTCAATAATCTTATTAAAAGTAGACCGTTTTTTTAAAAGTGTGATCTGGATGGAAATTGAGGTTAGTAAATAATGGTTCATGAAGGTCCAATTGATCTACACAGCCTACTCATAATTCCCGTTGTACACAGCTTTAATTAGAAGCTTAGTCACCTGCGGGTTGTCACTTATTGCCATACACTTTGACTTCCTCTTTTGGTTTGCTATTATTCTGGGTTAGGTGAATCTACAGTTTTTTATATTTTTAGCCAGCAACCAGAGTGTAGGAATTATGAACAAGGAGTCATGACTAGAGAATGACACGGGAATGGGGACCCGCAGGGATGGGGATGTGGCCAGAGCTTGCGGGGATGGGGACAGAGCCCATGAGGGGTTTTTTTTCCTACTTTGAAGCCTCTTAATGAACTGGACTGTTATTTATGTTTGATGCAGATGACAATATTTTTATTTTTTGGAAAAGCAAGCAAACATGCTGGCCACAACTAGCAAAACTTGCATGGGGGGGGGGGGGGGGGGGGAACCTGTATATCCTGCTACCAGCACATCTTCTAAGAAGACAGCTTCTATTGCAGGAGGGACTGTGGAAGACAGGAGAGCTAGACTGAATCCTGAGATTGGTGATTTGGAGATCGTCCACAGATTAAAAATCATAACAGTGCTTCATAGGGCATATTTCTCCCCTCTAGAGCATACAGAGCAGGTTGTATTTTGTACCCCTGTACATTTTAACAAGGTAGATTAGGATTCCTTGGGGTAGTTAGAAATCAGCTATTGTTGGGGTTGGAAGGGTAGAGGGTGATGGTGAGGAGGTTTATTATAGCTGCTCACTGTTATTATTGCTTTCTATTTGTAATTTATACACAATAGTTGTACAGCATATTGTTCCTTTTTATACTTTAATAAAAAGATTTAAAAATAAAATCATAATTGTGCAAGGTTTCTGCAGATGAGGACAGAGCTGACGGGGCGGGGATGGAGACTGGACCTGCGGGGACGGGGCAGGGATGGAGACAGAACCCACGGGGATGGGACGGGGACAAACTCCCCCTCATCAACACAACCACCACCAGTAATGTTCAACCTCCATCTGTTTTATTACTGCTGCTCACTGTATCTCTCAACCTGAGTTGAACTTCTGTTGCAGGGTTGGTTTTTTACCACCTCTGTACTGGCAGGGTATTCTAGGCTTTCCTTCCCGGGGGAATATGTGGAATTTGTATTTTGGTTCAATTTTCTATTTGCCACATAAAACGTGGCATGAGAATTAGGAGGCGGTGATATATTAGCATTGGCCTGCGTTGACTGATTGAGGAAGGAATTAGTGGCATCAGCCCACCTTACCTGGGATGGAGAAGGGAGCAGCAGAGGGGTGTCAGTTGAGGAAGAGAGCAGTGGGGATTGAACCCACAGAGAGAAATTTGGGTCAAGCCAGATTTGAGGGGGTGAAATGGACCTTATGATTTGCCTTTTCAGTAATTCTGGAGGAATTATATACAGTTTTCTTTTTAAATGTTATCTTTGAGCAATACCTTTTTTCCTTATTGCATTTTAAATGTACTCATAGTGATTATATAATGGTGTGTTTGACACGGTGTGTAGGTTTTTGCAGAAGTTTTTGCAATTTTATTTTTCTCTTTGCAGAGATTTCCCCAGCAGAAGGGCTTCTGCCACACTCTGGTGTTTCTTCAGAGTCTGAACCTGTCTCCCTCCTGTCTATTTCTTTACAATGGAAAATTGAATCATCTTGTATCTTATTGAGGCTCCCTGATTTCCGCTTGTAGTAGTGTTTATAGAGAAGAGGAAAGTATCGGAATAAAAGAAAGCATGATACAGGAACTGAGGGGTCTGGGGGGTGGTGTTGGTTTTGATGGACAAACTGCACAGGACATATTTGTCTTTCTCTGCCGTCACGGGAGGAGAATTTGAGAGCTGTGATTGCTGAGGGAAGAGCAGGATATTCGGAGAGCTGTTGTGTAGAACAGAAAGCAGGAGGACTCTGTAGGTGTAGAGGAGCATGTAGAGGAGGAGAGTGGGAAGGGACCTCAGTGGAGACATTTGTGATCACCATTAGTTTTCCCTCTTGTTTTATTACATTGACTGGGCCTTAAAGTCATCTGAGATTATTTTTAAACAGCCATTGAAGTTGTTTCTAGTTCTTGTCCTAATTGGTATGTGGCTAATGGAGGTTTGTGCCCCAGGTGCTCAATTTTACCTTTATTTTTATTTTATTTTTTTATTTTGCTTTGAAGTGCAGATCAAACCTTTGACTGTCCATTTGTTTCTCTGTTTTCATTTATTTTTCTTCTGCCCCCTCCCTTCCTATTAGATGTTATCTGCAAATGAGCATATTTCCCCTTCAGTTCCTCTGCAGTGCCGCTAACGAAGTATTGAAAAGAACTGTGGCCATTTTAACTTCATCAGAATGAATTCCCACTCAGATTTGCTCTGCTAGCTTTTCACTCAGTATTTGATGGCTGGTGTATTTTGTTTTGTAATTCATAAATAATGTATGGAGTAATCCCAGGCAAGCTTTATGGAGGAGAGGAAATTGGTGATGTCCTCCTGGAATTGAATGAGCATTTATTACAAAGCTTAGTATGGTCATTAACCTGCTAAACAGATGAGGAGTTCGTCTCTCACCCTGGGCCCTTGGTGGTCAGAATCGTGGGTCTTATCCATACAGATTGTCAACTGACGTGATATGCGGTTTCATGGAGGAGTAGCCTAGTGGTTAGTGCAGTGGACTTTGATCTTGGGGAACTGGGTTTGATTCCCACTGCAGCTCCTCGTGACTCTGGGCAAGTCACTAAACCCTCATTTGCCCCAGGTACAAAATAAGTACCTGTATATATGTAAACTGCTTTGAATGTAGTTGCAAAAACCACAGAAAGGCGGTATGTCAAGTCCCATTTCCCTTTCCCTTTAAATAGTTTGCAAAAGCCATAACCCATAGACTTTGTCAGATACATTTTCCCAATATGTTTGGAATTCAGAGAGAGTTGGTTTGATACATTTTTATTGAATTACTTTAAGAAACAACATAAATAGTGATTGATTCACTTTTACTGATATTTACCCTTACATTTAAACTGACTCCCTAACATCAGATTTAGCGGTTGATTGAGGTCCTTTCCTATAATATATCTCTCTCCTCTGAACAGAAAATGTGCTGGTTGATATTGATAAGTATGTGATCAGCATTGGGTTTTTAAAAACAGATTCAGACCTGGCTAAGGGGTATGTGTACTAAACTGAGCTAGACAATGGGTTTAGCGCGTGCTAATGCGGAACTTACTGCAAGCTAAGCCCATTTTTAAGCTGGCCCTGGAAATAGGGCAGTTTCCATTCAGGTCACCCTCTTATGTTGGCATTAGCACGTATAACGAAAAAAATTGACGGGGAGCAATTGCTATCTCCTATCTAGAAAGTGCTAAGAGCTCCCGCATTATGGACGCGCTAACCAGTTAACGAGTGGTACTTGGAACGCGCTAGCTGGATAGTGCATCCATGCCCATTCTCTGCCCCTGACACCCCCCTTCCAGAAATACTGTGCACTTAGCATGTGCAAACAAGTTACTTACTGCAAAACATTTTCACACATGCTAAGTGCTAGTTAGGGCTTAACTCTTTAGTAGTCATACCTCTAAGTCAGTGATGGCGAACCTATGGCACGCGTGCCAGAGAGGGCACACAGAGCCCTCTCTGTTGGCACGCGCGCCGTCGCCTCACCCACCGGAAGTTTGTTCCCTCCTCCCTTCGAGTTCCAGGTCCCCTCCCTCCAAATTTTAAAAGTAATCTATTTTATCTTGTTGGGGTTAGGACGGCAGCATGCAGGCTCGGCTCGGTGCTTAGTTCAGTTTTCCCTTCTCTCTCTCTCAGCTCTGGTCCCACCCTTGCGGAAACAGGAAATGAGGGCGGGACCACAGCTGAGAGAGAAGGGAAAACTGAAGTAAGCTCCGAGCTGAGCCTGCATGCTTTTTACTGCTGCTGCTGCCACCCTAACCCCGACGAGGTAAGATAGATGACTTTTAAAATTTGGAGGGAGGGGGCCTGGAACTCGGAGGCAGGTGGAGGAGGGACAAGGGGGAGGGGGAATGCACCACCTGTTACATTGCCCTGTTGGCACTTTGCGATAAATACTTAGATTTTGGGTTGCTGTTTGGGCACTCGGTCTCTGAAAGGTTCGCCATCACTGCTCTAAGTGTTGGGTAGACAATTTGATGTCCAGCTAAACTGTGTCAGTTTACTTTTAGGTTCTGGGGATGAGGCCAAAATATAGCCATACCGTTGCTGAATATCATCAGTCTATCGATAAATAGCAATCCTGACTTAAATGGTTAGAAGTGTACAGTCTTGTTGCTAGATGCTCTGATGTGTCCCTGCACCCCTTCCCTTCACCGTTTCAGCTGTCTTTCTTGCAGTACCGACAGCTCCAGACCACCCATTAAATTTTCCACGGTAAAGATAAGGGCTGCTTCTGTGACTCTCTCAGAAAACAGCTGTGCATCGCTTTGCATGCACATTTGTATAGTAATTAGCTCATTATAATACCTTTGCATACAATTTTCATTAGCTGCTACCATGACATGAAAAGAGCTCGCATATCTGGCTGTTCTCCATACTCTCTAAACAGGCTAGAACCAGTGTAAAAACCACTTTGCTGACTTGTTAGGTTTTGTACATCTGGGTGCAGAGTGACTCTCACCTGTTCCAGCCACTCTCGTTCCTAGAGCCGCAATCAGTGTATATGATTTAATGACATTGCACCCCCCCCCCCCCCAAAAAAAAAAACACAGGAAACTAAACAAAACTTTTGCCCTGCATATGATATTTCTTTGGCACAATCTTCACCAAATTCCTGTCCATTTTCTTACTTTCAATAGGCCATCTTCTCCACCCACTATTGAAGCGTTCTTCAATGCAAGGCCTGGAGACCAGTGGCGGCCCCTGGCGACCTCTGGGGTTCTCCCCCATTGTGAAGTTTCTTTTCTTTTTTTCTTGTTTTGCTCCTCTGTGTCTCTCCACTCTTGTCTCACCCAATGCCCCCTCTCGAGTACTCCGTTCTGTGGATAAATTTTTTTTTTGTCTGTCCCCTTCACCTCTACTGCTAATTCCAGACTCCGTTCCTTTTATCTCGCCGCACCTCACGCCTGGAATAGACTTCCCGAGCCTGTACGTCTAGCCCCGTCTCTTGCTGTTTTCAAATCCAGGCTAAAAGCCCACCTCTTTAACTCTGTTTTTGACTCCTAACCACTACTCACTTGCCCTGTACCCTTCTATCCCCTCCTCTTAATTCCCCTACCGCTTACTTGTTCTGTCTGTTTACCTGTCCAGTTTAGATTGTGAGCTCTTTGAGCAGGGACTGTCTTTTCGTGTATGGTGTACAGCGCTGCGTATGCCTTGTAGCGCTATAGAAGTGATAAGTAGTAGTAGTAGTAAAAATAAAAATGCTACCTAAGTTAACCAGGTAGTTGGTTGTTGAATCATGATGGTGCCTAGGTAACTCCCAACAGGCCATTGACTGCCAGGATATTTAATGCAAGTACTCAGCATTGAATGCTGAAGCACAGTTCAGCTGGCAGCAGCCAGTGTGTTTAAAAAACAAACAACAACAACATCCCCCCCCCCCCCCCCCACTGACTGAATATTACCCCCATTAGTTTTAACTGGATTCTTCATCTCATTTGTGTTCAGCAATAAGAACTTTTATTCATTCTTTTTATTTAAAAAGAATTGTATCCCACACCATCTACAATTCTGAGCAGCTTACAACGAAACATTCCTAATAAAATTTACAAGCATATAAAACATCAAGACAGCGGCATGTAAAAGGAAAGGGGATGGGATTTGATGCTCTGATACTCTGAATTAGAGGTGTAGACATCAGTCCTACAGGAAGTCCTGGTTCTTGATTTCTAGGTACCCAGGTTGAAGTCGAATTTTATTCTGAATAGTTGAAATTCAGTCTATAAAACATGGCCTGATTTTAGTATCGGCTGTCAGTTTTCAGTGATTTCTGCAGTTGAACCCTCCCAGAGCAAGGCATAAATTGAAAAATTACCAGAGAACAAACGTTTGACCTGTAATTACATCGAGAAGACCCACAAGAGAAATCTGCCATCTTTTTTTCTCTCCCTTCGCAGTAGTTCTAAAAACAGTTGGTAAGAAATTTGATCATCTCCTGGTTTCTGGTCTGTTCATTTACTTTCTATTATCTCATGTATGCGTGTGTGTGTATATGTGTATTATGTATGTATATATGTATATATGTGTGTGTGTGTGTGTGTGTGTATAGATATATACAGTGGGGGAAATAAGTATTTGATCCCTTGCTGATTTTGTAAGTTTGCCCACTGACAAAGACATGAGCAGCCCATAATTGAAGGGTAGGTTATTGGTAACAGTGAGAGATAGCACATCACAAATTAAATCCGGAAAATCACATTGTGGAAAGTATATGAATTTATTTGCATTCTGCAGAGGGAAATAAGTATTTAATCCCTCTGGCAAACAAGACCTAATACTTGGTGGCAAAACCCTTGTTGGCAAGCACAGCGGTCAGACGTCTTCTGTAGTTGATGATGAGGTTTGCACACATGTCAGGAGGAATTTTGGTCCACTCCTCTTTGCAGATCATCTCTAAATCATTAAGAGTTCTGGGCTGTCGCTTGGCAACTCGCAGCTTCAGCTCCCTCCATAAGTTTTCAATGGGATTAAGGTCTGGTGACTGGCTAGGCCACTCCATGACCCTAATGTGCTTCTTCCTGAGCCACTCCTTTGTTGCCTTGGCTGTATGTTTTGGGTCATTGTCGTGCTGGAAGACCCAGCCACGACCCATTTTTAAGGCCCTGGCGGAGGGAAGGAGGTTGTCACTCAGAATTGTACGGTACATGGCCCCATCCATTCTCCCATTGATGCGGTGAAGTAGTCCTGTGCCCTTAGCAGAGAAACACCCCCAAAACATAACATTTCCACCTCCATGCTTGACAGTGGGGACGGTGTTCTTTGGGTCATAGGCAGCATTTCTCTTCCTCCAAACACGGCGAGTTGAGTTCATGCCAAAGAGCTCAATTTTTGTCTCATCTGACCACAGCACCTTCTCCCAATCACTCTCGGCATCATCCAGGTGTTCACTGGCAAACTTCAGACGGGCCGTCACATGTGCCTTCCGGAGCAGGGGGACCTTGCGGGCACTGCAGGATTGCAATCCGTTATGTCGTAATGTGTTACCAATGGTTTTCGTGGTGACAGTGGTCCCAGCTGCCTTGAGATCATTGACAAGTTCCCCCCTTGTAGTTGTAGGCTGATTTCTAACCTTCCTCATGATCAAGGATACCCCACGAGGTGAGATTTTGTGTGGAGCCCCAGATCTTTGTCGATTGACAGTCATTTTGTACTTCTTCCATTTTCTTACTATGGCACCAACAGTTGTCTCCTTCTCGCCCAGCGTCTTACTGATGGTTTTGTAGCCCATTCCAGCCTTGTGCAGGTGTATGATCTTGTCCCTGACATCCTTAGACAGCTCCTTGCTCTTGGCCATTTTGTAGAGGTTAGAGTCTGACTGATTCACTGAGTCTGTGGACAGGTGGCTTTCATACAGGTGACCATTGCCGACAGCTGTCTGTCATGCAGGTAACGAGTTGATTTGGAGCATCTACCTGGTCTGTAGGGGCCAGATCTCTTACTGGTTGGTGGGGGATCAAATACTTATTTCCCTCTGCAGAATGCAAATAAATTCATATACTTTCCACAATGTGATTTTCCGGATTTAATTTGTGATGTGCTATCTCTCACTGTTACCAATAACCTACCCTTCAATTATGGGCTGCTCATGTCTTTGTCAGTGGGCAAACTTACAAAATCAGCAAGGGATCAAATACTTATTTCCCCCACTGTAGATATACATACACTCATACTCACTTTTCCTTTGTCTTCCATATAAACATTTGTCTCTTAAATGGTATCCTAGTCATGTGAAACTCAATTTTTGTAGAGGGTGCCTGTGTAGGAATTGAGACATCCAAGTCGGGTATTTTACAAAATGCTCAACTGAACACTGAGTATTTTGTAAAATAGGTGCAAGGGCACTGGAAAATACACATGTATTTGCAGGTGTATCCAGCAGCAACAGCCATTTTAGAAAGCTGCAGCTTGTGAAGGAGACACTGGGCGTTACACATGTAGGTGCTAATCTGCAGATGTGTATTTGCTGGTATTTTATGAAATTCAGCATACACACGTATAAGTTATATCCGATCCAACAATGAGGTAAAATGAGGAGCAGCGATCAACAAGATGACCTGAAGCAGGAAGTCCAGGATAAACAGACAATGAACAGATGAAAACAGTGAGACACTAGTATGGCACACAAAAGTTATTTATTGGATAAACACAAAGCTGACGTGGCCATGTTTCGGTAGATGCTTTCATCAGGGATATAACTTCTTAAAATAAAGCAAACTCATCACATACTTATGTGTTACATAGTAACTCAAAATTAAAAATAACAAAAATGTAAGTGATAAAAGCCATACCGATGAACATTAAATGAGCATAAATCACATATAAAACATAACAATGCTAATAATAAATACATTAAAATGTGCACTGAAACTATTGTAATCAAAGTACTCAGTTTGATGCTGTTGGGTTACTGTAACACTTTATATTTAAGGCTTTTGCAAGCTCAATGTAAGGCGTTACAGATTGTGCCGAATGGTGACAAGTTTGCATTGTTGGGATCATATGACTCCTACTTCGTGAGATCTTCATTGGTTCCCTTTGTACCATCACATGAGATCCAAGTTGTTGACTCTTATTCACAAAACAGTTCAGGGTCTGACTTCATAGGATACGGCTAAGGCACTAATGCTTTATCATTCATCTAGAGGCTTAAGGTCAGAAGAGATTCGTCAGGGTCTCTGTCCTCTTTGACGAAGGCGCATTATGTTGAAACTGTCTGTTGTGGAATGGATTGCCTGGGCATCTGAGACTGATTTTTCCCAGTTTAAAAGGCAACCGATGTTTGTTTGTACAGGCATTTGTGGCTTGAGCATGCTCAGTGTTTTCTACTTAGAGTGGAATTTGGTTCACGTGGTATGTGTTGTAATGTTCTATTATGTTGTGCTTTTGTAACCCGCTTAGATATAGGCGTGCTAGAAATAGTTTAAATAAATAAATAAATAACTCCCCTGATGCAGGAATCCACCAAAATGTAGCCACATCGGGTTTGTGTTTATCCAGTAAATCATCTTTTGTGTGCCATACTAGTGTCTCATTGTCTCTATCTGCTCATCATGTTTATCCTTGTACCAAGTCATCTTGTTGAACAAAGTTTATACCCTACGGGAGAAGCCAAGTAAAATAACTCAAATATTTGAAGAGGTGTTGAGACACTACAGAGGTAGTTGCCCTCCACTGATGGAGAGCCTGGGTACCAAGCTGACACTTAAGCCTTCCTTGAAGCAGGTGTAAATGCTGACAGGAAACGTGTTACTTTCATTCCTACTGTAGAGTGGTAAATCCACATTTTTTTCCGGGGGGGGGGGGGGGGGGGAGGAGGAGGGGGTCACCATACTGCCCAGAACACCATTTCAAATATCTGCATTTTATAGCTTCTACATGTATAAATAATGGCATTGCAAACTCAGCACCTAACACGTGTAAACAGAGCTGCCGAGAGGGGGGGCAAAATTCCCCTGGGCCCAGTGCCAAGGTCTCTCTCTCTCTCCTGCTTCTGATGGGACTCAGTTGATTGGGTCCCAACAGGAGCAGGAGAGAGAAAACTCCAGCACTAGGCCCCCCCCCCCTTGGAGGCTGGGGAGGAGCAGACACAGGACTTTGGACAGGGACCTTGGGTTTGGCTGTCAGGGGGGGGGTTTGGCTGTCGGGGGGGGGGGGGGGGGGTCCCCAGGCCCTGCCAGCAGAAGACGTCTTCCTCCAGTGCTGTTCTTCACTCTGCTGCATTGTCTGCCAAGCGGCTGCTTTCCCCCTCAGGTCACACGTGCTGGGTTTTGAATCCGAGCATGCGCGACATGAGAGAAAAAGCAGCCACAGGGCAGGCAGTGAGGTGGCGTGAAGAATAGCGCTGGAGGAAGACTTCTGCTGGCAGGGCTTGGAGATCCCCGCCATCCAAGGTATTTGGAGTTGCAGTTGGGGGGGGGGGGGGACAGCAGCCCTACATGTAAATGGTACTATTTGAACATGTTGAAGCGCCACAAACCTTCTAAAATGACCTCCTTAATCTAATTAGTATATTCAGTATATGAACCATCCCCCCCCCATCCCTGAATCATATCCATTCTCCAGAATGTGAAAACTGCACCACACCTCTCAGATGGCAGCATTTTATCACGTCTCAGTATCCTGTCTTAAAACATTCAATTTACCCATGTTATCATGAAAGGTTTTCCTTATGTACATCCAGGCATCTCCTAGGAGTAGCCTAGTGGTTTAGAGCAGGGATTCTCAACTCAGTCCTCGGGGCACAACCAACCATTTGGGCTTTAGAATATCTCACAGTAAATATACATATGAGAGGTTTGCATACCAAGGAGGCAGTACAGGCAAATCTGTCTCATGCATATTCATTGTGAATATCCTGAAAGCCTGTCTGGCCGAGTGTGTCCCAGGGACTGGGTTGAGTAGCAGACTGAGGATCGAGGAAACATGGGTTTAAATCCTTGTTCCACCAATATTTCTTGTGACCTTTGGAGGTCACTTCACCCTCCTTTGCCTCTGTCACAACTTAGATTATAAGCTGACTTGGGCAGGGAAGTAACTTGTGTACCTGATTGTAACTCACTTTGACCTTGGATTTAGGAAAGGCAAGTAATCTAAAATCCAAATCCCTAGACATAGATTAAACTTTGAGGTTCCTCAATGCTACTACCATCTCTTATATTATCTCTTAAGTTCTGTAATAGCAAACAGCAGATCCAGTAAAACAACAACCTTTATTAGAAAATCACCCGACGTGGTCCACGTTTCGCCCCCCACGTGGGCGGCCTCAGGGTTATGATATAATCATAAAACATCATATCATATATATCCTCAGTACATGCACATATGAAAAATGATATAGCAGAGTGTACAAAATGCAAAGTGATTTGGAACTCACTCAACAAGTATATGTGTGCATAAATGAGTAATAAACAAATATAATAGTAACGTGCATAATGACCAATGCATGCAAAATAATTAAAAATCAATATAAAGTCACAGTGGATATCATAGTGCTCAAAACAGTAAATAAACAAAACAAAACTATAAACATCCTCATGCTTAAAGAATCACAAAAAACAATGTAAGAGCATAAATATAGATGTAAACAATAAATACATAAGGAGTAAAATGTGCATGACTAAGGGAGCATGTTGCTTGGACAAGACAGTGTGAAGATCGAAGCTGTAAATAACGGCAACAAAAAAACCTTACTCACAAAACACCTGCTAGAATCCACGATCAAGGTACTCTAAAAGAAGAAAATCCACATCAGTAATTGCTAAAAATAAATGGAACACAGTAAAAATGCTCAAGAAGGAAACCTGAGCATACAGAATTTCAAGGTGCCAAAACACGCTGCCAAGAATGTGTCAGTTCCACTACAGCAACTGAAAAACCAGCGCTTAAAGAAAACACAAAAGCGACTTTAAAAGAATTATACTGTAATCCACTTTAGTGCAAATATCTCATTTGAAAGTGAAATGCCCACAAAATAGTACAAAAGTCAGCAACTGACTTACCAGCTCTCGGTATCTGATGGTTATTTCTTGTGTGTTCCATGAGAATCGAAGCTGTTTTTTTTCTTTGCACGTAGTTGTTTCGCAACTGCTTCCCCTCTTTCAGAACAGTATTCATTAGCATACGCTGTACTTTCAGACTCCTGATCCAGTTGCCTATGTGCCGAAACACAGCCGCTGTCTCAGTTTTCTTTTTGGTGTATTTTCAATAAAATATCACACACTAGAATCATTGCGTCTCCCTTGTGTCCTTCGGTAAAGCCTACCTACCCTACTCTTTGATCTGTGGGGCGAAACGTGGACCAAAACGGGTGATTTTTCTCTCAAAGGTGATTGGTTTACTGGACCTCCTGTTTGTTGTTATTGCTCCCTGGTGCGGATCTGAGGAGCATCTTCTGTTTTTGTGCATCTCTTAAGATCTCTGCATGCATTTTTACAAGCCTTATAGTGAGTGCAGAATAGACTTCTGTACGATCCCTTTTATAAGCTGCCTCCTCCACATTTTCAAACCAAGCCATAGTCATGCACAAAGCTTAATGGGTTACATTTAAAGTCATGAAATGTTGACTGCCACTCACATTTATTGATTCCAATTCCCAGGAGATCTCTAAAAGCCTGTTGACGTTGCAGATAAATCAGCTGAGCCATTATCTTGTTTTTACAGTTAAATTCACATTTGGTTGTTGGTTGATCTTTTGTGGAATGAGAACTGCATATATTATTCTCTCAGGTAACATGTGATCTTTAGTTGTTTGGACTCCATATCACTCGGGGCTCTCTCTCTCTCTTTAGAATTCTCTAACTTCCTGCTCTTCCTGTGCACGCAAGACAGAGTTTTCATAATAGTGGACCCTCGGTAAGTCTGTGTACATATTCCCACACTCATAACACAGAAGCATATACCATGATCTCTGTTACTTTCTTTTCATATCATCTCCAGAGGCAGCATAACATCTTTTGTTCTCGGGAGGGCCAAACAAACCAATCTCTGTTCCTGTATAATGATGCTGTGTGTCCTCTGTCTATGAAATCAATCTCCCGGAATCTCTATACGGCCCCTAGATTCGTGAGCGTTCCTGAGATGCACGTGCAGATTAATTGGCTAACAGCCAATTATTGACTTTAATTGGCACCCATTAAAATTTGTGTGCGCATCTTGGCTGCCTGCTATTCTGTAATGTAAAGCGCATAATTCTAATAGTGCAAAACTCAAAAGGGGGCGTCCAAAAACATTAACCTGAGTTGTTACAAAATACTGCCTCGGCGCACCTAACTGGGAAGTCAGCATTTACTCCAGCTTTCAACAGGCGTAAGTCTGGCGCCCAAAGTTAGGCGGGGGAATCTGCGCTAAGCACGATTCTTGTGCTTGGCGCTGATTTTTTTTTTTTCTGTCGAACTTTGAGTGATGATCGAGCACAGCGAAGATGACAACGACCACTCAAAGTCAGTAATGCTTCTGTCACAACTTTAATCAAAAGGGGAAAGGGAATGGGACTTATATATCGCCTTTCTGTGGTTTTTCCAACTACATTCAAAGCGGTTTACATATTACATACAGGTACTTATTTGTACCTGGGACAATGGAGGGTTAAGTGACTCGCCAGAGTCGCAAGGAGCTGCAGTGGGAATCGAACCTAGTTCCCCAGGATCAGAGTCTGCTGCACTAACCACTAGGCTACTCCTTCACTAGCAACATTCCATGTAGAAGCCTGCCCTTGCAGATCACCAATGCGGCTGCGCAGGCTTCTGTTTCTGCAAGTCTGACATCCTGCACATACGTGCAGGACGTCAGACTCACAGAAACAGAAGCCTGCGCGGCCGCGTTGCTGATCTGCAAGGGCAGGCTTCTACATGGAATGTTGCTAGTGGAATAGCAACATTCCATGTAGAATCTGAAATAGTAGCAACAGAATCTCCAATAGTATCAAGATTCCATGTAGAATCTCAAATAGGGAAAGGGAAATGGGACTTGATATACCGCCTTTCTGAGGTTTTTTGCAACTACATTGAAAGCGGTTTACATATATTCAGATACTTATTTTGTACCAGGGGCAATGGAGGGTTTAAGTGACTTGCCCAGAGTCACAAGGAGCTGCAATGGCAATCGAACCCAGTTCCCCAGGATCAGAGTCCGCTGCACTAACCACTAGGCTACTCCTCCACTCGACTCAGGATGTCAAATTTTGAGTGCCATTTATAGAATTCCTCCCAATCTGTGTGAATGATAAGCCCTGGAGGGTCCCATAAGTGTGTGAGCAAGAGACGTGCTTATATATGCGGCATGCTTCCCGCAGGCTGGGAGCAGACCGGAACACGACAGACGAGAAACCAGCTAGGGCCATATGTAAGCCTGGGAGACTGTGGAAACGACAGGCCACAGAGTTTTAGAAAATGTATGCACACAGTTGCTACTTCAGAGGTGGGGGAAGGGTAGGTAAGCAATGCTGGGATTAGGCAGGAGAGGTTAATGCTCAGGTCCTCTATTGAATTGTCAGTGGGTGTCAACAAGCATTTTCTATTAAAGTTGTAGATTGTTGGCACATCGTACTGGTTCACATGTAAATTAAGTGATGTGTCCACACATGCATATCCGCAAGGTTTGTGTGTAAACACACTTTCTTGCATGCCCATTTATATTTCACAGGAAATCAATTGAAGATTTTCCCATTGTGTAGAGGCACTGCAGGACTCCATTTTGATTATATGGTAAATTGTCACGCACAGTCAGACATCGCAGTGCAAATTTTGCCTGCAGACCTGAAACTATCAAATAATGCAATATTCCGATGAACTAGCTCACAGTAATTTCTTTCCTAAGTCTCTCGGGTGAGTTAGCCCAGTTGTAATCAAGAACCTGTAATAATGCAAATTAAAAGGGAGCATCTAGTTTTAGCCTGGAATGCAGTACATAAAACTCATATCCCGTCCCTGTATTTTCATTTTGTCTTTGACACATATGAGTCACTGAGTCTCCATCAATAATGACCTTGTAATTCTTCAGGATTCTCAAATGTTTTGGTCATCTGATTCACGATGACTTTCAGCCTTACTAGATAGAACAATCTGATCTTTGCTTTCATATTTCTTAATTGCTCAGGCACTGCCAGAACTTCTTAGGTTTTCTTTGCTGTGGCTTCAGATCAGTGAAAATCAACATTCTATCTTCTTCCCGAAGTACAGGTTGCTCTCTTTGCTTTTTTTTTCATCATTTCCAAAAGTGAGGGTATCGAGAGATGAATCACTATTTTATTGTTGATGTAATGGAAAGTCACTCGGATATGCTCATTAAGTCTTTCATAAACTGAATTTCCAGAAATATCTCCATAACTTTCACTGTATTATAATCTATTCCTGCTGGAGTTCCCAACATTTTCATGGGGTTTTTTTTGTTGTTGTTTTTCTCAAACCTTTTTTCTGAATCTTTGAAGTCTTTTCAGGTCAGCCAGGGCAAGGCCGCCGCGCCCCCCCCCCCCCCAATCGCTACCACCGTCGCCTCCCTCTCCTGCTCTCAGGCTGCCAGTCTCCACCCGCCCATCCTCAGCCCCGTCGACAGCCCCCCTCCGTCCACTACCGGGTCCCCTGCATTCAAATCGGCAGTGCCTCACCTCCGTGTGAAAACAGCAGATCGCCTTCCTTCGGGCCCTCCACTGTGCCCCGCCCTCACGGAAGCAGGAAGTTAAATCAGACGAGGCCAGGACACAGTAAGGGAAAGGCCCGAAGGGAGGCGATCTGCCGCTTTCACACGGAGGTGAAGCGCTGCTGATTTGAATGCAGGGGGCCAGGTGGCGAACGGAGGGGGGCTGTCGACAGAGCCGAGGGGCAGGCAGGCTAGACTGGGGACTGCAGCGCCGGTGGCCTGGGAACAGGAAAAGGAGAGAGGCACCGGGCCCAGGGAATTTTGTCCCCCTTGCCCCCCTATCTTGGCAGCCCTGAGGTCAGCATGCGGTATGGTGAACCTCAGATAAATCACAGAAGTTTGGCCACGCAGAGAAGACTGGAATGGGTCGCAGCCCCTATTGCTGGCAACAAGATCTTGCTCTCGTCATCTGTCCCCTGAATTACCGCCTCCTACTGGCAGGAAGAGTCAAAGAGCAGCACTTGTTATGTGCTGCCCTCCACCTTCTCAGCCAGCTTTCTTTTGAAATTGGAACTGCATACAAATGATAGGTCTGAGAAGATTGAAGGGCCCCATGTGGCCTGACTTCCGAGATAAGCTGGTAGAGGAGATGGAGGCAGCAGGTAAGACGTGCTGGTTTGCACATTCCTCTTTGGCTGCAGGTGATCTTGAAGGTGAAAGGGAATATAGTGGTGGCGGGGGTTGGGTGCAAAGAGAAGGGAAGTGGCGACTGGAGAGGTGAGGAGGGACAGAGGGAGGGAGAGGAGGTGTGATGGGATGACGGTGAGGCCATGGGAGTCGGTGAGGGAAGGATGGCACTGTTGGGTTTGGGGGAGGAGCTGTGTGTACACATACTTCTCCTTTACTAAAAAAAAATCACCAGTGGCTCCCAGTTGAATACAGAATAAAATTCAAGGTCTTCATTTTGGTTTTTAAAGCATTCCGTTTTGGCACTCCCTCTTATTTAGCCACGCTTACCATCCCTTACTCTCCAGCGCGTGTTTTACGGTCTTTAAACGGCCTCCATGGACCTTGCTCAGCTCATTTGGAATCATCTAGGCACATTGCTTTTTATTACACAGCCCCAGTGTTATGGAAATCTCTCCCTATAGCTATGCCGCAGTGAATAATCACTGAAGAATTTTAAATTTGCGGTGAAACCATGGCTCTTTCGGCAGGCCTTTGGTGCGTGATGAGTGGGCTGCTTCTTGTCATCCTAAAAAGATGTGTACAGTCTGGCCTGAGAAATTTAACGTTACTTGTGCTACAATGCAGTGTTCTATTAAAATTGGAGTTCCTTTCCTTTTGCCTCTTTGCGGATGATACCAAACTCTGTAATAGGGTGGACACCCCAGAAGGTGTGAATGGCATGAGGAATGATTTAGCAAAGCTAAGATTTAATGCTAAGAAATGCAGGGTCATGCACTTGGGTTACAAGAATCCAAGAGCACAGTACAATATAGGGGGTGAAGTGCTCCTGTGTACAAAAGAAGAGCGGGACTTGGGGGTGATCGAATCTGATGATCTTAATGTGGCCAAACAGATAGAGAAGGCAACGGTTAAAGACAGAAGAATACTCAAGTGCATAAGGAGAGGGATGACCAGCAGGAAAAAAGAGGTGATAGTGCCCTTGTATAAGTCTCTGGTGAGGTCCCATTTAGAGTACTGTGTGCATTTCTGGAGACCACACCTATGGAAAGACATAAACAAGATGGAGTCGGTCCAGAGGGCACCTACAAAATTGGTAAGCGGTCTCTGTCATAAAACATATAGGGACAGGCTGATCAACCTCAACATGTATACACTGGAAGAGGTGGGCGAGAGGGAATACGATTGACACGTTTAAATACCTCAGTGGCATTAATGTACAGGAGGTGAGTCTTCAAATGAAGGAAAACTCTGGAATGAGAGGGCATAGGATGAAGTTAAGAGGAAATAGGCTTAGGAGTAATCTGAGGAACTACGCTTTCATGGAAAGGGTGGTGGATGCGTGGAATGGAGGTTATGGAGACTGGGACTGTCACAATTTACGAAAGAATGGGACAGGTTTGTGGGATCTCTTAGGAAAAGGAGGAGTTAGTGGTTACTGAAGATGGGCAGAGTGGATGGGCCATTTGACCCTTATCATGTTTCTTTTATGTATTTTAGCCTCTAAACCACATTGCTCTGCCTGACAGTTAAATGCGGTATAGTAAATCGACCCTAAATAAATAGGTGAACTCGGTTTTGGGTATGCCATGGCATTAAAGTTGGGAACCACCGATTTAAACTTTGTCCTGCATCAGAGTTTCAATATCTTTTAACAAGGAAGTTCTTTGCTTCAGTTCATCCAGTCTTTTGAAACAAAATAGCACTGTAAAGGAAGCCATCTTCATTTAAATTTTTTTTTAAGTTGGCATCGGTGCATTTTAGAGATGGGTCCTTCTTGATCCTATGGGAGATTTCTTCTTCCTTTCCAAAGTGACAGCGAGTCCCATTTGGACTTTCTGACTTTGTGTAAGGCAGGAAAAGCTATTTCCTGTGCTCGATTTACCACTGGTCTTGGCAGTTTAGAAGATGACCAGCAATTTTGCCTGCAGTCTTAAGAGCCACTTCAGTTCAGAGATTTTTTTCAAGTATTTGTGCCTCTTTTTTTTATTTCATGTACTAGCCTTTGAGCCCGTAAAAACGGGCTATTATAGGAAGGGGGGGTTGAAAGGCCCGCCCCCCCCCCCCCGAATTCGCCCCCCCCCCCCCAAGCCGTCACCACCCACCTTCCACCCGGCCGGGCCCTCGCTCCGCTATTGAAACAGCGAAGGTCCGGGAACGCAGCACTGAGCTCTGCTGAACTGCCGACGTCGGCCAGGCCTTCCTCCTTCTCTGCCTGTCCCGCCCTTGTGTAACGTAACGTCGTCGAGGGCGGGACAGAGGCAGAGAAGAAGAAGGAAGGGCGATGTCGGCAGCTCAGCAGAGCTCAGTGCTGCGTTCCCGGACCCTCGCTGTTTCAATAGTGGAGCGAGGGCCCGACCGGGTAGAAGGTGGGTGGCGGCGGCGACTCGGGTGGGGGGAGCGTTAGACGGCGGTGTCCCTCCCTCAGAAATGGCGCAGTACAGACCCTCTCTGTTCCGCGCCCCGTCATCACGTATTGACGCGGGGGCGGGGCAGAGAAGGTGTCTACTGCGCATTTGCGAGTGAGTACGACACTCGCCTTTTATATATATTGATACTATTGATGTCACAGGTGAGTTTTGCAGCCCAGAACCCTTTTAATCTACAGAAGCCACACAGCTATATCCCTCTTGGTTAAGCTATCAGCCACAACACAAGAGATCCAATAGACCCATGATGCAGGCCTTGGTGCCGAAACACGGTCGTGTCGGGTCGTTTTTTTAGCTGTTGACATTAAAGACTTCCTGATATCCTCTTTGAGCTGTCCTCACTTTTTTTTGTCCATTGCTTTTGTTGCCCGTAAGGGTTTTCCTCCTCTTGTTTGTTTTTCTATGTGGTTGACAACATGCTCCTATCATTGCTTTCATCTGTATTCTTCATGACTTCAGATGAAAGGTTTGCTGATTTAACACACACACATGCGTATACTACTGGCTGGAAAATGTGCCATAGTTGACTTATGCCAGAAGTGGAAGATGACGGCTTGCTCACTCTTGAGACAAGTGGGGAAAGCATGCAGGACATGGCTCATGGAATTCTTTCCAGGTCTTTGTGTGTGTGTGTGTGTGTCTGTGTGTGTGTTTTGACCCAGCAGTATCAAACATTGTTAGTTTGGAAAGAATAATGAAATGAAACAGTGCAATAATACATCTAACCATAGATACCACTAGCAACAGATTTCAGCGGATGGATTCAGTTTAACCCCAGTTGCCACTGTCCCAAGGCAATAGGTATTAATGTGCACACGGCCGCCAGGAGCAACGTGCACAGTATCAGTCCCTAGGTGTCATTGTACACAGCAACCATTAAGAAAGCTATACAGTTTATTTGATACTTGTAGCCCACATTATCCAGATGTAAGTGTCCGGTTCAGTGTGGCTAATATTCAATAAATTTAATTCATTGGCATTTTTAAAATCGATACAGAAAAGGCGAATTACATGACAGCAAGATTAATGTACGGTAAAGAAAATTAGCATTACCAATAAATCAGTGACATTAGCATCTTAATATTAAGAACTTATTGAAAAGGAGGACTTTGTGGAATTTACGGAAGGTCACTAGGTTTCACGCTATAAAATATATAACAATGAAAATGAAATAGCACACCTGAATCCTTAAGGCTTCAATGCTCAAAACTCTGGCGCTGTACTGAACAGCTAAGGGAGTAGGACAAGTTGGCGCTATCCAAACAACAAGGGAGACAGATGAGATTCCAAATCTTTATTGAGGAACAACAAATGACTCGACACAGCTGCCATGTTTCGGCGCCAACGCACCTGCATCAGGAGTCTTATAGTCTAACAAACTGCTGTTTCCTTGTTACAGGATATAATTGCAAGGAACAGTGCCCAGTTGAGAACATCGCATTTTTCAAGATTCTCAACTGGGCATTGTTCCTTGGTGCGCCGGCCGGCAAACGCTGGCATTAGTGTGGTGCTAATGGACTCTGTTGCCCTCGTTTGCTTCTGAGCATCGGCGCCTGAGAGCCAGCCCAGCAGGGAGAGGGGTGTGATATTACTATGTGAGGGGGAGAGGGGAATGAGTAGAGGCAGAGTATGCCTCATGGGTTTATTTTCAATCCATATGTGTGCATCTGTATGTTGGGGAGGAGGGAAGCAGTTGAAAAGGAACAATTCCCAGCTATTTTCAGCATATAGGGCAGCAGCTGGGGGGGGGGGGGGGGGGGGGGGGGCTTGTGCAGGGGCTCATTAAGCCATGTATTAGACCCAGCATACACTGTCATGATGCATTGCATTAAAAGAGTTTTGCCCCAATACTGTGTAACCAAATTGCATGCAAATAATTACATGCAAAAACTGTACATAAACATGGAAAATTGTCAGTAGCTGAAGTTTTGTGTGTGTCTGGAATGCTGTTCTACAACGTAAATATTATTGTACGCTATCAATTCTCTGTTTTTAGTCTGGCACTTTTCATTTTAGGTTCGCGGCACCTCCCCCATAACCTTGCATTTGGTGACCTCTGCCCATCCTTTTCTACAAAGCAAGGTAAAGTTGCAGAAACTTTTACGCTTGCACAGAAGAGTAGAAACAGGCATATAACACGCTCACTAATACTAGCTGCCAAAGAGCAAGCTAACATTTTACTCCTCAGACCGTAGGTTAAAATCCCAGCATTAGAAAATCATGCGCTTGGCTTTCAGATCCTCTGCGTGTTTCTTTGCATCTGCATTTTGATTGCTAATACCTTCATTAGAATTGGATTTAAAAGTTCAGTGTAATGATGTCTGCATGAGTCTTTGCTTATTTGTGCACTAGACTCGTTTCGGCATACTGCAGCCACATTAGCACAGAGCCTGCCCTGTCTCCTGCATGTCATTGCATTGGCCTCGTGGGTCTGATTTTATTTTATTTTTAATTATTATATATATATATATATATATATATATATATTTTTTTTTTTTTTTTTTTTTTTTTTTTTAATAGGTTTGCATAAGTCAGTATGGGGTGAAAACTGTGGCCATGTGCAGTTCAGAGGCAGGAGCAAATTGCCATCGCTCCTCCCTCTTGAAGGTACATGGGGGGGGGGGGAGGCGGGATACCAGGGATTTTCTTTTTTAAGTGCTGGGGCACAACTGTCAGATGGTGCTGCTAGACACCGGAATTTTTTTTTTTTTTTTTTACAGGGTCAGGATAGGTCTGCTAGACAACCAGAGTTTTGTTTGTTTGTTTTAAGGGCTTGGGGGGGGGGAGGAGGAGGGCCGCTAGGCTACCCGGGTTTTGTGGTGCTGAGGGGGATGCAGACCCAGCAACTTATTTATTTAGGAAAAATAAAGGCCTCTTCCCATGGATGGATGAGCTGATCACAGCCAGGACTGTGTTTTTATCAAGTCAATGCAAAAAGGGAAAAGAGAAAAAATACAGATTAGTCAGTTTTATTTTTAAAAGACTGCTTTGAGCTGCAGATTACTGCCACATTTTTAACACAGCAGTAATTTCTATGCTCCTTAATTGCTGCATCGCCTCAGTATATTTTTGAGAAAATTTAGCGGTAGAAGCTGTGTGCTCAGTCCCAAGCACAGCAGTAGCATAGCCACTGGAGTCCCAGGGAGGCCTGCCCCCCCCCCCCCTCAAAATTGCAGCACCGTTGCTGGTGGCTAGTAGTTATCCCCAAGCCCTGGAAGCGAAAGAGATCCTGCTCCAGTGGCCGGAAACTCCCCCAAACTGTCAGGCAGTGGCACTTTCTGTGGGCCACGCTAGCCCCCTCCCACACACGCTTGGTTCTCACACCTTAGCAAAAACTTAGCCTGATGTGGGGTGGGGGGGGGGGGAGGGAGGGTGCAGCCCATGGAAAATAACTGCCAGTGTTGGAGAGTTTCTAGCTGCCAGAAGAGGACCTTGTCTGCTGATGGGGCTTGGGGATCTCCCCAGCTTAGTTAGTTAAAGTTTGAGTTGGGGGGTCGCTGGGGGGGGGGGGGGGGGGGAGGAGTAGAGACAGAATTTTGTGCCCACCCATTTTGAGTTCAGGTTCCCCTAGAATTAAAGGTGTGACTAGCTAAGGCCCCCATCACTCTTGGCCAGGAACCCTGACTGTGCCAGAGCAGACACCCATCAACTGGAGGGGCAGTCAGATTTTCAATTTGCAACACCCATCACAGTTAAATGCTACGGTTATCCGTTCCCATCTCCAATTTCCCGTTATCGTTGGTAGCAGAGGACTTAAGTTCCACTGCTTTCCCCATATACAAGAGTGGCAGCCCCATATTTCCACAGCTCAGCTTCCATCTTAAAAGGGATTCTCATTCAACGGAGGCATGTACAATGCCCTCAGATTTAAAAGCAATAAATAGAAATAAAATAAAACAGAACAACAGAAAAGAAGACGATACCTTTTTTTATTAGACTAACTTAATACATTTTTGATGACGAAACATCTACAGAAATGAGCAAAAGTACCTAAGGACTCCAGGGACAGGGAAATACCCAGCGTATCTGAATGTAACTCACTATGTATGCCACTGCAGTGCAGGCTGGTTTTCTGCATCAGTCCCTCATAGTGTCAGCCCACCAGGGACAGATAGCTACAGCTGAAAAAGGCGATAGCAAAGATTCTCCTGGAAAGAAATGGAGGAAGCAAACAGCAAACGATTTCACCTGTGCCTGGTGTATTTCTGGCACTGGCTTATTATAATTTGTGCACTCATTAGCGGCACGCCTGGGCAACAGTAACAGCTGGGTCTCTTGGCAGAGAAGGCGCTTGGCGAAAAGGGCTTCGTTTGCCGTTTATAAAAGTCTGGTGTTTTTCGGTCCTGTACCACTCACTTCCCTTAGGTAGTGTTTCATTTGGAGAGGTTCCCTTTCTGTGAGCCTTGCGGTTTATGCATTCCTGCATATAAAGTCTTACTTAATAGGTGACTAATTAAGCCCAGAAAGATAAAGGCCATGTGAACTGGGTAGGATAGCAGAGCCTGGAATGCAGTAGGCTCCAAATGAAGTGAAACGGGAGATAGACCAGACCCCAGTATCTCTTTCTGAAGTGCTGGTAATTGCTGCAAAGACAGGGCTCGATTTCTGGGGATTAGCAAGCAATAGAGGCCAACAGACAAAGCAGTAGGCGATACCGTTTTAATTGGACTAAGGTGAAGCTTCCCAGACTTGACCTGGGGTCCCCACAGCCCTATTTTTTCAGGGTGTCTACTATGACCATACATGAAATAAATTTGCTCTTGCCCGGGTCTCTGATACACGTAAAGATCTTATACATACTCATTCTAGATACCCTGAAAATCCAACAGGCTGCAGGCCCTCAAGACAAGTTTGGCAAGTGCTGGACCAACTTTCCAGACCCGTGTCCCCTTGATCAAGTCAGTGCAAAAAGGAAAAAGAAAAATACAGATGAGTCAGTAATTTTATTTTTAAAAGACTGTGGCACAAGGAACAGGGTGGAGCTTTCCCTTTATTTTGTCATTGTGGTAGGGAGCTGGCCTGAAGATTTAGGTTGTGGAGGAAACCTGAGCATCCCAGGAGCTCTGCCCAGCCCATAAAATACAATAGGCCAGACATTAAGAGCTGTTGGTGAAATGCTTCCTAACTTCCAGGCAACGTCCCGCCTATGGGCCATTGGACACACTCCTCTCTCTCTTTTTTTTTTAAATCTGATTTTGCCCATAGTACGTGCATGTAAATGTAACCCTGCTTTATATTTATTTGTTTGGATTTTGCTCACACCTTTTGCAGTAGTAGCTCAAAGTGAGTTACATTCAGATACGCTGGGTATTTCCCTGTCCCTGGAGTCCTTAGGTACTTTTGCTCATTTCTGTAGATGTTTCGTCATCAAAAATGTATTAAGTTAGTCTAATAAAAAAAGGTATCGTCTTTTCTGTTGTTCTGTTTTATTTTATTTCTATTTATTGTTTTTAAATCTGAGGGCATTGTACATGCCTCCGTTGAATGAGAATCCCTTTTAAGATGGAAGCTGAGCTGTGGAAATATGGGGCTGCCACTCTTGTATATGGGGAAAGCAGTGGAACTTAAGTCCTCTGCTACCAACAATAACGGGAAATTGGAGATGGGAACGGATAACCGTAGCATTTAACTGTGATGGGTGTTGCAAATTGAAAATCTGACTGCCCCTCCAGTTGATGGGTGTGTGCTCTGGCACAGTCAGGGTTCCTGGCCAAGAGTGATGGGGGCCTTAGCTAGTCACAGGGTGGATCACTTAAGGGTGTTGCTATGGTTTCCTGTGAATTAAGTCCTTTAAAGGAAGAACCAGTTAGCTCGTAATATGACAAATGGCTCCTGAAGTGGGGTTAGATATTGTGTGTCGGAGGCTGAGGTATGTTTGCAGGAAATTTGTAGTAATGATTAACTTTTCTCATTTAGTTATACCCTTTTCTTTCTTCCATTTATAACTTAGATTAAATTCTGAAATTCTTTTTATTTAATCCACTTTGGGACCTTTCCAAGGGAAGAAGTGGTATGTAAGAATGACGAATAGTCTAGAATAAAGCAGAATATGTAGTCTGATTGGTACTTTGGTTTGAGGGGAGAGAATTTAGCATTGTGGCAATGGGCATTGTATCAGTTTCCGTGTTACCAGTTGTCTGCTGTCTTAGCTTTCTCTTCAGACTGAATAAAATGACTCACTTTTGGTCTCTTTGGCTAAGAACCAAGTTTATGGTCTCTGAGTAGTGAGCTGAGGGGTGATTTCTTCTGGGCCTATTGGATGACATTGAGAACTTGAACAGCACAGAGGGGTTCCTCCCTACTCACTAGTCTACCAGTGGAGAAACAATGATGTAGGAAGATTAAGCCTCTTGCAAACCCAACAAAAAAAGGATTGTATTACATCCCGTCTGTTCTGAATCACATCATACCCAGACAGCAGGGGCGTAGCAAGACCTCAACGTTAGTGGGGGGGGGGGGGGCACAGTTTGGTCTGCCGCCCCACCGCAACCCCACATACCTTGACTGGCGGTGGTCCCCAACCCCTGCCAGCTGAAGCCTTTCTCCAGCGCTGTTCTCTGCGCATTGCCTGCCCTGCTTTCCCTCATGTTGCGTGCATGCACGATTTTACTGAAACTGACCAAGTGCGAAGTCGCACATTCTCATTTTCACTAAAACCGAGCATGCAGGTGACATGAGAGGAAGCAGGGCAGGCAATGCGCAGAGAACAGCGCTGGAGAAAGGCTTCAGCTTGCAGGGGTTGGGGGACGCCGGCCAAACCATGACCCCCAGATCAGATTGAGGGGGGGGCCCAGGTCCCCCAAGGCCCCCTGTAGCAATGCCACTGCCAGACAGACACTGACAAGATCTTCATTTCATGTTGCATTAAAGTAGGAAGTGCCCTAAATCTGAAAAAAGTGATCACAGAATGGATTTAAAAAATTACCAGTGCATCAAACTGTCAGTTGATCCCTCTTTTCTCTCTCGACTTTTCTGGTTCGTTTTTGAACTTTTTTTGTTCTGCCCTCTCGTACTGCTGCAAAACCATAAGCCAGAGTGAATCCTTTGACGAGTGGCCGCTTCTTTATTTACAACAGTTGGGTTTGCCACTCAGACGACTGTTGCAAACATCACTAGAGAGATGCTGAAAGAAGCGATTCAGGCATGATCTTTCTCCTTGGGCCCTGGAATACCCTTTTCCTGAAGGTCTGGTGCATTTGAATGGCTCTGTTAGGTCCTTTGGAACAGCAGTGTAGGCTTGTTTTGTTTATGGCTTTGCAAGTATCTGTAACTGTGTGAGCTATTCAGAAACAGTTGGGAAAGAGTGCTAATGTGCCCCCACTGCCTGCCCTGATGAAAAGTTATTATCTGTGGAAATAGCAGTGTGTTTGGAACATAACTTCCCCATGTCTTAGTAGTGTGTTTTATCTCAAGCCAGAATATTAACTGGGAGAAAAAAATTCTCGATTGAAAAAATTACAGTGTGACTTTACAATGGTAAGAGAATTTTAATATGTAATTTTAAATTATGTATATTTTATTTTAATTCACAGTAGATTTTTCAGATATGCGGGCTATAAATATTTTATGGAAAAAAAATCATATCCTATATAATAAAACGCACCTCCAACATTCTGAAGCTGACTGCATGGCTGAGGCATTCCTGCTCTCTGTATCCATCTCCTGAATTGACATCACGTACTTCCGGGTTCGTCACAAGCAGAAGTGACCAACCACACGAGGTTTTTCGGCTTCAGAATGTTGGAGGTGCATTCTATTAAATAGGATTGGTCAGTTCCTTGAAGCACAGCCAGAGCTCAGCATCCTGCTCAGTAACGCTCAGACACCAGAGAGAGGGAGGGAGGGGGGGGCCTGACACCAGAGAGGGGGTGGGGGAGGTATCTCTGTCACTCTCTCTCTCTCTCTCTCTCTCTCTCTCTCTCGTCCTCTCTCTCTCTCGTCAGTCTTTCACTCTCACACACTCTGTCTCACACTGTATCACATTCACTCTCTATGTGTCACACAGCCACTCACACACTCAGTCTCACAGAGAGTCTGTGTCTCGCACACACTGTATCTGTGTGAAACACACTCTCTCTCACACTGTGTCTCACATACGCACTTGCACACACTCGCACCCAGACTCACTCACTCTCTCTCACACACACACACTCGCACATTCACTCTCTCACACACAGTCACTCTCACATACACTCCGAGGAAAACCTTGCTAGCGCCAGTTTCAATTGTGTCAGAAACGGGCCTTTTTTACTAGTTTATTAGAATTTTCAATGAGTATCAAATACAGCTGGATTCAGTATAGATCACGAACTATAACAAACTTAACACAAAGGAACATAAATAGATAAAGGGTAGCAAATGTGGGAGAGCACTAGACACCTGGCTTTTGAGCATTGTTCCAAAAACGGAGCAAGGACCGTCATTGCGATGAATGACTTTAGCTAAGTCACGTTCGCTTCGATTCTGAGTTACGAGAGAGGCGTTTAAAAATCACAAGTAGCAACACCGCTTCAGAGCAGTTCTTGCAGTTTGTGATTCATTCAGGGTTTATGTAGTGACCAGGACCTTGGCTGAAAAGCAGCCAGCCCTATGGAAATGTAAGCATGCAAGCAGCTAAACTGGTTTTTCCACTACAATGTGACCATGGGCACAGAGAATATTTACTGCTGCGTCAGAGAATCTGTGTAAAATCTAAGCTGATGACAGGGGAGGAGAAATGCAAATTACAAATCCCGCTTCACAGTGACCCTTACAGTTGGGACCTCACCACCTTTCCTGTCTGTCTTGTGATGGTCTGACACTAATGTGGAATAGTGATTTCCTATCAAGATCCAGCTCTTGTCAGTTTTCCTTTCTCCTGCACTTGCACACAATTCTGCTTGTCACCTCCCTGTTAGGATGCTGATTAAATATACAACTAAATGGTAGTCATTAAAATGATATTTTCTGTTGCATGCAGGTCAAACTGTTATTGTTCTAGAAATACACAATCGTTTAAAATAGGTTAAATGGCTTTTCTTCCTTATTTAGTCACGGATCTTGTCCTTGCCCCCTTCCTCCATCATCTTCGTCTCAAAAGGCAAAGCATTTTCTCATTTGAGGGTAAATATTCAACCTAACTTCAGGTGCACATGCATACTTTTTTTTTTTTTTATGGGCGTCCTCAACTGCACTGATCGAGCCGCATTGGAGGGGGTGAGCGGCGCCCCGTCTTCGGGCGGCACAAGGAGGCGTATTTGGCATGCGCAGAGCAGCCAGCATAACGCTTGGTTGCTATGCGCATGCTTGACCGGCCAATTGGCCGACTGTTTAGCAATGGAATAGAGAATGCAAGTGAGCTACAACGAGCAGCTGATTTGCATTCCCTTTCCTTAATGCATGCTCGTTCCTTACCGATTCGGTAAGGGAAGGGCTCTAACGATTGTTTAGTGCATCTGGCCCTAAGCGTTGGCCCATAGCTCTAAAATAGGATGCACAGCATTTAGTAGGCGCTAATGTGTATTAGTGCACACTAAGCATTAGTAAAAGGAGGCCTCCAAGGACAGGGACATTCTTATTGTACCTAAATATTAACCTCGCCTTGACCTGCTATTGGCATGAATTAAATCCAAATCCCCTCCCCTCCCCCCTTTGCCTATCTCCCTCACCGGAACAGCTCTTCTGTTTTGCTAAAGCTCATAGGTACTTGTAGGAAGCTGATAATCCACTTGTGTAGATTCTACTTGCATAACTCCCCGACTAAGCCTTTCAAAACATAGTCCTTTGTGGCTCTGGGGAAAATATTTAATACTATTGTGGCTCCTTACACTGTGTATATAAATGGAGGAGCTGGGGTTGTGTAGCACCAGTCGGCATTTGTCAGGGAAGCATGTGAGCCCGATACCAGGGCGTCCCAGCATCTGAAGTCATTAATCTTCTGCTATTTTGGCACCAACTGCTCAGAGCTAGTGGCCTATTTCAGATGAACTCTGTCATTTGTTCCTGGCAGCTGAGGAGTCTGTGTTTTAGTGCCGAATGAGTGGTGAATGAAGATTTCAGATGTCTGTTTTGAGCATGTGTTTTAAGGACTTAGCTTCCTTCTTAAGGCTGTCGCATCTGTAACTGCAAAGAGAAGATGGCAGGGATGCCAACACTTCAATATTATGTCCTTATACATTGCCGGTAGCCCTTCTCGAATTTCTAAGGGTTCGTTGCTTTCCATTCTGTAGTAGTAGTAGCAGCAGCAGCGTACCACGTTTCCTGGCAATAATACAGAAGTTGTAGAACGGGCACGGCCAAGGGTGATGGAATAACTTGGGTTGAGCATTATTAGTGATTAAAAATAAGCAGTTGTGTGGAGTTTCTGTTATTGATGGCAGACGTGTTTGGGAGTTGTTGATCATTATTGGATTAATATAGCCTCAAGTATGAAATCAGGTAACACTTATGAAGTTTATCAGCTCATCCCTAGCAAGATGTAGTAATGTGACAATAGGTAAAGACCAACATGGCCCATCTGTCTGCCTAGTAAGATGGTTAGAGTTGTTCCTGTTGTTCCATGCAGGTTACAGCCCTTGATGCCGTTTTTTTTTTTTACATGTGAAAGTAATTTGTTTTGCTTCAATTCCATCCTCTGTTTATCCTACGCATTTTTTAATTGCATCATTATACTTACTGTTTCCACCTTCATAGAGTTGTTCCTGTTGTTCCATGCAGGTTACAGCCCTCGATGCCGTTTTTTTTTTTACGTGAAAGTAATTTGTTTTGCTTCAATTCCATCCTCTGTTTATCCTACGCATTTTTTAATTGCATCACTATACTTACTGTTTCCACCTTCATAGAGTTGTTCCTGTTGTTCCATGCAGGTTACAGCCCTCGATGCCGTTTTTTTTTTTACGTGAAAGTAATTTGTTTTGCTTCAATTCCATCCTCTGTTTATCCTACGCATTTTTTAATTGCATCACTATACTTACTGTTTCCACCTTCGTAGAGTTGTTCCTGTTGTTCCATGCAGGTTACAGCCCTCGATGCCGTTTTTTTTTTTACGTGAAAGTAATTTGTTTTGCTTCAATTCCATCCTCTGTTTATCCTACGCATTTTTTAATTGCATCACTATACTTACTGTTTCCACCTTCATAGAGTTGTTCCTGTTGTTCCATGCAGGTTACAGCCCTTGATGCCGTTTTTTTTTTACGTGAAAGTAATTTGTTTTGCTTCAATTCCATCCTCTGTTTATCCTACGCATTTTTTAATTGCATCACTATACTTACTGTTTCCACCTTCATAGAGTTGTTCCTGTTGTTCCATGCAGGTTACAGCCCTTGATGCCGTTTTTTTTTTTTTACATGTGAAAGTAATTTGTTTTGCTTCAATTCCATCCTCTGTTTATCCTACGCATTTTTTAATTGCATCATTATACTTACTGTTTCCACCTTCATAGAGTTGTTCCTGTTGTTCCATGCAGGTTACAGCCCTCGATGCCGTTTTTTTTTTTTACGTGAAAGTAATTTGTTTTGCTTCAATTCCATCCTCTGTTTATCCTACGCATTTTTTAATTGCATCACTATACTTACTGTTTCCACCTTCATAGAGTTGTTCCTGTTGTTCCATGCAGGTTACAGCCCTTGATGCCGTTTTTTTTTTTTTACATGTGAAAGTAATTTGTTTTGCTTCAATTCCATCCTCTGTTTATCCTACGCATTTTTTAATTGCATCATTATACTTACTGTTTCCACCTTCATAGAGTTGTTCCTGTTGTTCCATGCAGGTTACAGCCCTCGATGCCGTTTTTTTTTTTACGTGAAAGTAATTTGTTTTGCTTCAATTCCATCCTCTGTTTATCCTACGCATTTTTTAATTGCATCACTATACTTACTGTTTCCACCTTCATAGAGTTGTTCCTGTTGTTCCATGCAGGTTACAGCCCTCGATGCCGTTTTTTTTTTTACGTGAAAGTAATTTGTTTTGCTTCAATTCCATCCTCTGTTTATCCTACGCATTTTTTAATTGCATCACTATACTTACTGTTTCCACCTTCATAGAGTTGTTCCTGTTGTTCCATGCAGGTTACAGCCCTTGATGCCGTTTTTTTTTTTTACATGTGAAAGTAATTTGTTTTGCTTCAATTCCATCCTCTGTTTATCCTACGCATTTTTTAATTGCATCATTATACTTACTGTTTCCACCTTCATAGAGTTGTTCCTGTTGTTCCATGCAGGTTACAGCCCTCGATGCCGTTTTTTTTTTTTACGTGAAAGTAATTTGTTTTGCTTCAATTCCATCTTCTGTTTATCCTACGCATTTTTTAATTGCATCACTATACTTACTGTTTCCACCTTCACAGAGCTGGTCAAGTTTAGTGTCCACAATTGGTTGGGGATGCTGTTTGGACAGAGGGAAAGATCCTTGACCGTGTTTCAAAGTTGACACTTTTCTGGCTCCACTCGGATCACACAGTTACCAGATTCTAGAACACACACAACACAGTAAGAGAGTAAATGATGGCAGATAAAGACCTGCATGGGCCAGGCCCATCCAGTTTGCCCAACAAGGTGGTTAGAGCTGCAGCCGTCACTCTGTGCAGGTTAAACTTCTTCATGATCAAATACTGGCATCACAACCAGGTCAATCGCAATTGATCATGCCTATCGCATTATAGACAGTTCTGTACGAAGCTGCAATATCACACCACCATGCTAACAGAGAAGCACAATACCCATACTCATACTCGATATGTGTGGCATAAAATACGCCTACTTGATCCTGACCTGTCTTTGCCATCTTCGGAACAGACTGTAGAAGTCTGCCCAGCCTGACCATACTTCCCAGCTATGGGAGTCGAAGCCCACTCCCGCCCTCTTGATCTTCTTGCCGTTATCAGGACACGTCTGCCCAGCACCGGTCTTATTTCCTAACTGTTGGACTAGCTGCTGCTGCTCATCGTAACATGTCAGCCATGAGGTCATTTTTGTTTTGATTTCATCCTCTTTCCATATGAGGATCTTTTGTGTTTGCCCCTTGCTTTTTTGAATTCCGTTAATGTTGTTTTCTCCACTGAGAGAGAATTCTAGGCATCCACCACCCTCTGTGGAAAAAGTATTTCCAGATATTATTCCTAAGTCTACCACCCAGTATTTTGTACCCATTTTGACTGAACCCAGAAGAGCATATTCTTCTCTTTAGTTCCACTTTATGGAATTCTTTCCCACTCTCCTTGGGATCAGAATTGTCCTATCCTTCTTCATTTAAATCTGTGCTAACACACCTTTTTTCCCCAGGCATTCCTGGGCCAGGCGGGTGTATCAGCGATCAGTTTACATAAGTACATAAGTAATGCCATACTGGGAAAAGACCAAGGGTCCATCGAGCCCAGCATCCTGTCCATGACAGCGGCCAATCCAGGCCAAGGGCACCTGGCAAGCTTCCTAAACATACAAACATTCTATACATGTTGTTCCTGGAATTTTGGATTTTTCCAAGTCCGTTTAGTAGCGGTTTATGGACTTGTCCTTTAGGAAACCGTCCAACCCCTTTTTAAACTCTGCCAAGCTAACCACCTTCACTACGTTCTCCGGCAACAAATTCCAGAGTTTAATTACGTGTTGAGTGAAGAAACATTTTCTCCTATTTGTTTTAAATTTACTACACTGTAGTTTCATCGCATGCCCCCTAGTCCTAGTATTTTTGGAAAGCGTGAACAGACGCTTCACATCCACCTGTTCTACTCCACTCATTATTTTATATACCTCTATCATGTCTCCCCTCAGCCATCTCTTCTCCAAGCTGTATAGCCCTAGCCTCCTTAGTCTTTCTTCATAGGGAAGTCGTCCCATCCCCGCTATCATTTTAGTCGACCTTCGCTGCACCTTTTCCAATTCTGACGGTTTTCAGTCCATTTCTGGTCTCTACTGTCTGTACTTTTTTCCTCTCTTTTTCTTTCCTTTCCTACTTTTCTTTAGATTGTAAACTGCTTTGCTTGTGTCCACTGAAAGGCAGTATACTAAGTACCCAATAAACATAAACACCTTGCATCCTCAATTCATGTCCTCTATTTCTACCACTTTCCAGTCTCTGGTAAAGATTTTTTTTTTTTTTTTTTTTTTACATATTAAGACCTTTCAAGAAGGTTTTTTTTTTTTTTTTTAATTATTTTATTTTTACAATTTTACAATAATTTCAAGAATAAATCTTGTTTGGCAAAGATGATTAACAAAGAAAAAGGGGGAAAAAAAAGAAGTAATTCTATAATTCCCATCTTACATTGAAATGATGAAACATCAAAAGGAAAAGTATATTACTTAAAAGTAAATAGGTTTACAATATAAGATGACATTCTTTAAATCACATTAAATCATTCATCGATAGTTCACACTGTAGGAGGCGTAACAAAATATTCAGGCAATTATAAAGAATAAACTACAAATTCTTTCCATAAGGAACTAGGGAATGAGAGGGAGTTCTAGGAGTTCCTAACTAAATCGCGGAGTTGATGTAATTATTTGTCCTAACTGTGCAGAAGGCAACAGGGCAATTTTTGAATCCAAAAAGGAGTTAAATTGTATAGGGTCAAAAAATATATTATTATTATTATTATTACATTTGTACCCCACGCTTTCCCACATAATGCAGGCTCAATGCGGCTTACATACCGTGTTTCCCCGAAAATAAGACACTGTCTTATATTAATTTTTGCCCCCCAAAATGCACTAGGTCTTATTTTCAGGGGCTGTCTTATTTTTCAGGGGAACATCGGGGTTGGATCGGGGTTGGCCCGCCCGCCCTCCATCGCTCCCGGAACTAACCTTAAATGCCTCCTTTCACCTTCGCAGCAAGCAGCAGCAGGGCAGGCCACTCCTTCCTTCCGTGTACCGCCCTCGCCTGACGTAATGTCCGCGAGGGCGGGGCACGGAAGGAAGGAGAGGTCTGCCCTGCTGCTGCTTGCTGCGAAGGTGAAAGGAGGCGTTTAAGATTAGTTCCAGGAGCGGTGGAGGGGGGGCCCGACGACCACGGGTGGGGGGGGCGGCCTTGTCCGGCTCTCTGCAGCCCTGCTTTCAAACAAAAATTTGCTAAGTCTTACTTTCGGGGGAGGCCTTATATCTACCAATTCAGGAAAACCTCTACTAGGTCTTATTTTCGGGGGATGTCTTACTTTCAGGGAAACAGGGTAGTAATTTGAAATACAAAGTTATAGAATTTTAATAAAACAGTAGTAAAACAATGTAAAGATGGGCTTAGTAGTGTATGATAAGTTGAGCTAGATAATATATGACTAGGATAAAAGAGGGTGGATAGGATAGTGTAATTTGGGAGAAAGGTATATATTTAACCGAATTTAATTTAACTACACATTTGCAAGGGAAGTTTAACCAGGAAAGAGCACCCAACTGTTGTATCTTTGGGCGTAATTTAAGGAATTCTTTACGCGACCTTTCAAGAAGTTTAATGTCTGCATCGTATCTCTCCTATTGCTCAATTTGTGGTCCATGACCAAGGATTGTTGCTGCAATGACATACTTAGCTGAAGGGGAAGAAACCTAGAAACTCTCAAATGAAAGCTCCTTCTGCCTTAGCTCAATAGTAACTGGTTCCGAATAAGCTGGAAGCCCAAAGGAGAAGAGGGAAGTTTCCTGGCAACAAATACTCAGCACACATTTTTGATGGTCTCTTTTGGAGATTAACAAAATGAACATGATTTTTATTACTATATCAAATTCTTGGGTGAGTTTTAATGTTGACAGAGTAGGCAAACATGTTGGAGAAACAGGACTGCTTGTTATTTTGCAGACCTTGTAGCAAACTAAATTAAAACCTTCCCAGTTATATCTTGATGGTCTTGTTTATGCACCTGAAGCAGCTAATAATGTAGCACAATACATGCCAAATATACAATCTCTCACCATACGTCAAGTCTGATCTTAGTGGTTTGGGGTCACGACCTGGATGGGCACTCCAAAGGACAGAGTCCATATGAATTGTGTTTGGGGTCATGACTGCAGAAAGATGGTGAGCACTGACCTAGACCAGTGTTTCTCCATGTCCAGGTTTTCAGGATATCCACAATGAGTATGCATGAAAAAGATTTGCATATAATGGAGGCAGTGAATTCAAATCAAGTCCGTGCACATTCATTGTGGATATCCTGAAACCCTGACTGTAAAGGGGGTACGCCAGGACAGGACTTGGGGAATTTCGGCCCAAGACGTTTTTCTTGCATCCTGTCTCTAGTGGGGAAAAAGGGCGCAGTGAATGGGACCACAAACCGCACAAGTCTTTTTCCTTCCAGTGTGCTTTAAAGATTAATTTTCTGATGTCAGCTGATGAAAAAAATATGAAAAGGCCTTAAGGGTAAAGATATTTGTAATTTCTGCTGTGCAGTCTGGATCAGTGCTTCCTGTAAGGTTGTTTTTCAGAAGTATGTGGGTGCTGCTGTCTGTTTCCTTGAACTGGTGTTTAGCGCAGGAGATAAAGGGAAGATTTGAGCTCTGCAGATTTATCTGGGGGAAGAGTGCTCTCTGAAGGCACAGGAGAGCGCAGTTGAAATGAATATTAGACTGGCCCTGCACAGGCTACTCAGGAATCTGCATTACCTCTCTATTTGTGCTCTGGGAATTCTTATTGGAAATTTCGATCAGCTCTTAAGACTCACTTTTTTAGGATGTTAATTAGCTGAAGAGAAATGAGGGAGAATACTGCAGCTGCTGAGTTTGTATGCTCCAAGTGAATGTTTACTTCCTCTCTGTGATTATGGCATTCTTTTCTTGCTTATATTTCTTGATCTTACAGAAATGTAAATTGGAGAGTCATGGGATAGGAGGTAGTGTCCTATTGTGAATTAAAAACTGGTTAAAAGAAAACAGAGAGTAGGGTTAAATGGTCGGTATTCTCAATGGAGAAGCGTAGTTAGTGGGGTTCCCCAGGGGTCTGTGCTGGGACCGCTGCTTTTTAACATATTTATAAATGACCTAGAGATGGGAGTAACTAGTGAGGTAATTAAATTTGCTGATGACACAAAATTATTCAAAGTCATTAAATCTCAAGAGGATTGTGAAAAATTACAAGAGGACCTTATGAGACTGGGAGTCTAAATGGCAGATGACGTTTAATGTGAGCAAGTGCAAAGTGATGCATGTGGGAAAGAGGAACCCGAATTATAGCTACGTAATGCAAGGTTTCACTTTATAGGAGTCACCGGCCAAGAAAGGGATCTAGGTGTCGTCGTTGATGATACGTTGAAACCTTCTGGTCAGTGTGCTGCGGTGGCTAAGAAAGCAAATAGAATGTTAGGTATTATTAGGAAAGGAATGGAAAACAAAAATGAGGACGTTATAATTCCTTTGTATCGCTCCATGGTGTGACCGCACCTCGAATATTGTGTTCAAATTTGGTCACTGCATCTCAAAGGGAATGGGAACTATCCTACCAGGGGTTTCAGCTGATAGTGGACCGATGGTGTTCTCTACTTCTAGACTTGATGGCGAAGAAAAGGAATGCAAAGTGCCCAAGTTCTTCAGCCGTCGCAAAGAACCGGGCTCAGTGGGGATCGATGCCTTCCTGCAGTCCTGACTGGAGACACAGCTACTGTATGTCTTCCCTCCTTGACCCATGCCACGTGTTGAAAAGTATTGCATTGCACAGAGGTTGAATAATTCTTGTAGGCCCGATTGGCTGTGGAGGCTGCGGTACACAGACCTGGATCAACTGCTGGATGGGGGTCCTCTCCATCTTTCGCAGATACACTGAAGCAAGGTTCAGTGCTCATGGAGGATGTGTGCCCCTTTGGTTCTAATGGCTTGGCCATTGAAAGGGCTCAGTTGAGATGAAAAGGTTATTCTGATTCGGTCATAGTTACCTTGCTTCATGCTCTGAAACGTTGTGCATCCATGGTGTATGCGAGGGTGTGGAGGACATTTGAGGGCCAGTGTTCGTGCACAGACTTTCTCTCTTCTCTGCTCAGATCGGACACATTCTAGCATTTCTTCAGGCAGGCCTTCAGAAAGGATTGGCGTTGGGTCTTCTAAAAGTTAAGTTCATGTCTTTGGCCTGTTTCAGGGGATGACTATAGAAAGACATTGTAGCTCACCCAGATATTGTTTGATTCTTGTGGGGAGCAGGCTGCTTGCCCTTTTGTATGCCATGTCCAGAGTTGAACCTTTAATTTAGTCCTTCGGACTCTTCAGAAGCCTCCTTTTCAACCGCTCTGGAAGGCCTCCTTGAAAGATCTTACACTAAACATAACGTTCTTGGTGGCTATTGCATCTGCACATAGGGTTTCAGAGCTTCAGGCTCTCTCTTGTCGGGATCTCTTTCTTTGCTTTTCGGAGGCAGGTGTCTCCCTATGCACTTTCTTCTGAAAGTGGTATCAGCATTTCATCTCGATCAATCTGTGGAGCTTCCGTCCTTTCGCAAAGAGGCTTGGTATTCTTCCTTGAAGCTTTTGGATGTGCATAGAGTCCTCATTAGATATCTGAAAGTCACAAATGAGGTTTGCAAATTGTACAGACTGTTAGTTCTTTTTGGTAAACAGAGGCTTGGTCTCATGGCTTCCAAGCCCACAATTGCTAGATAGCTGAAGGAGACTATCACATCAGCTTATTTGCTTGTGGGGAAGCAGGCCTCTCAGGCCTTGTGGGTTCATTCTACGAGGAGTACAGCGACATCCTGGGTAGAAACTTCCTTGCTGTCTCCACTTGATATTTACAAGGCGGTGACATGGTTGATGTTGCATGTTTGCTAGGCACTACAGGGTTGACGTTGGCAATGCGCATAGAAGCCGGGTTCAGTCCCCAGGACAGCAGCACCAAGATCTCACCCACTCTAGGTATTGCTTTTGAACATCCACAGGTTCTAGAATAGTGGGAAGCTACCTAATGAAAGGAGAAATTTAGGTCTTACTTTCTCCTTCCATTAGTCCTTCCCACTATTCCAGAGGCCTACCTGAGGTTTTGAAGATGTTTAGTTAGTGCAAAGTAATGGGTCAGATAACGGCTGTCACCTTGTATGGAGTTTCCTGCATATCTCTTGCTCTCTACAGCAGTGTTTCCCGAGTCGGTCCTGGAGTACCCCTTTGCTAGTTAGGTTTTCAGGATATCCACAATGAATATGCATGAAAGAGATTTGCATACATTGGTGGCAGTGTATGCAAATCAATCTTGTGCATATTCATTGTGGATATCCTGAACACCTGACTGGGAAGAGGGGGATACTCCAGGACTGACTTGGAAAACACTGCTCTACAGGTTGTGCAGAGATGAAAGGTTCAGACGTTTGCTCGCCTGGTTAAAGTTAGGCTAGCGAGTTGTTTAAGGTTGTTGTGTTTATTCTGAGTTTTTCCTTACTGCTTGTTTATGTAAATGCTGAGGAGCTGGACTGGATGCCTAGAGATATGTCTCAGCTCAGTTTTCAGTTCTCTATCTCCACCTGGTTGATGGACACAACTCTCTCACAGTTTCTGGAATAGTGGGAAGGACTAATGGAAAGAAAATTATCAGGTAAGACCTAATTTCTCCTTAAACCTACCCTCTTTTTTTTCTATCCAATAACCAAGTCCTAATCCACAACAGAACATTGCCTCCTACCCCATGACTAATTTTCTCTGGAGTCTCTAATGAAAAACTTTGTCAAAAGCTTTCTGGTACATTACATCAACCGGCTCACCTTTATCGACATGTTTATTCACACCTTAAAAAAAAATGAAGCAAATTGGTGAGGCAAGACTTCCCTTGGCTGAATCCACACCGCCTCTGTCCTATTAAACCATATTTGTCTATGTGTTCTGTAATTTTATTCTTTCCACTATTTTTCCCCGGCACTGAAGTCAGGATTACTGGTTTGTAATTTCCCAGATCACCCCTGAAACCCTTTTTTAAAAATTGGCATTACATTGGCCACCCTCCAATCTTTACTACATACGATTTTAAGGGCATGTTACAAATCACTAACTGGAGATCAGCAATTTCATGTTTGAGTTCTTTCAGTACTCTCAGGTGTATGCTATCCGGTCCAGTTTGGCTCAGTATGTCTCCCAGGTTCATCGAGATTTCTTTCTGTTTCTCTGCACCATCACCCTTGAAAGCCATTTCTGGTACAGGTAGATCTTGTACATCTTCTTCCGTAAAAACTGAAGGAACGAATTCAGTCTTTCTACTATGGCCTTGTCCTCCCTGATGGCCCCTTTTGCTCCTTCATGATCTAACAGTCCCACAAATTCCTTCATAGGCTTTGTGTTTCTGAGGTACCTGAAAAAGTTATTACTGTGAGTTTCTGTCTCTGTGGCAAGTTTCTCTTCATATTCTCTTTTATTCTTCTTTATCAATGCTTTGTATCTAACTTGCCAGCACTCGTTTTGCTTCTTATTTTCTTCTTTCTGCTCCTTTTTCCATTCTTTGAAGGATGTTCTTTTTGGCTGTACTAGCTTCTTTCAATTCTCCTTTTAACCATGCTGGCTGTTTGCTCTTCTTTCCATCTTTGTACATATGGTGGAATACATCTGGTCTGGGCTTCCAAGATGGTATTTTGAAACAATGTCTATGCCTGGTTTAATTTCCTAACCTTTGCAGCCACTCCTTTTATGTTCTTTTTAACCAATTTCCTCGTTTTACTATAGTACCTCTTTTGAAAATTAAACGTTGCTACAGTAGATTTCCTTTGTGACACTACTCCAGGTAGCTCAAATTTGCTCGTGTTATGATCACTGTTTCTCAGTGAACCCAACACTTATCTCTCGTACTATGCCCTGCATTCCATGTTTGGACATTTGGAACATTCAGTGTAATAGCAACTGATTTGAATCAAGATAAGTTTGCGCCTGTTTGCTCCTTTATATTCCGGTGCTTTTTGTAGTGTTGTATACATAACATAGTAGATGACGGCAGAAAAAGACCTGCACGGTCCATCTAGTCTGCCCAACAAGATAAACTCGTATGTGCTACTTCTTGTGTATACCTTACCTTGATTTGTATCTGCCATTTTCAGGACACAGACCGTAGAAGTCTTGCCCAGAACTAGCCCCACCACCCAAACACCAGCCCCGCCTCCCAATCTCGGCTAAGCTTCTGAGGATACATTCCTTCTGCAAAGGATTCCTTTATGTTTATCCCACACATGCTTGAATTCCGCTGAAGTGGACCTGGCATTTAATTTCAGGGTTAATTGATGAATGAACTCTAGGTTTAAGGAAAACATGCTGAGGGGTTGCAGGAGAGGGCTGCAGAGAAAATAGTTGCAATGGTATGAATACATTTATTTTGAAGATAAGCCTTTTTGGAGATATCTGTCTATGGATTAGAGAGTCCTTTTTATATGTGGATGCCTATTGAATATTTTCATGTTTTTGTCTGAACTATCTCATACAGGAAAGTTAAAAGTAACAGATAAAATAAAAATTTGTATTTAATAAATTAAGGGGTACATTTTTTTTAGAGAGAATCCATGATGTATAGAGCTTTGAAGTGAGCCGCTTTGCATCTAGACTCACTGAAACTTAACCTCGGCTGTAGGGTCAGCCTATACTGAACTCTCTTTCGTCCCTCTTTTTGGTAAAGTATTTATATTATTAGATCTTCTTTAGGCATCCGATATATATATACTAGCCGTTGAGCCCGTTAAAACGGGCTAGTATGGAGTTTTGGCAAGGCCCCCCAGGCCCCTCCCCCCCGAGGTCGCCGCTACCGGTCCCCCGGAGTCGCCGAGCACTCTCTTCGGTATTGAACTTACATCGGCGAAATGCAGCACGCAGATCAGCTGAGCTCCCGCCGCCCTTCCTTCCCTGCCTGTGTCCCGCCCTCGCCGACGTTACGTCACACGAGGGTGGGACACAGACAGAGAAGGAAGGCCGACGGGAGCTCAGCTGATCTGTGTGCTGCCTGCGTTTCGCCGATGTAAGTTCAATACCGAAGAGAGGGCCCGGGCCGGGTGAAGGGGGAGTGATGGTGGCGACCTCGGGGGGGGGGGGGAGCGGTAGCGACATCAGCAGCTTCACGCAGTTTCCCTCTCTGTCCCGCCCCGTCATCACGTATTGACGCGGGGGCGGGACAGAGAGGGAAGTCTCTACTGCGCATTTGCTAGTGAGTACGGTCACTCGCCATTTATATGTTTGATATATTTATATATCTATATATATATATTTATATAATTTTTTTTATTATTATTATTTTTGTGTGTGCGATTGACTGTTTGATAGTATATATTTTGTCTCTCCCCTAGGATTTTGTTAGTGATTTATTTCTGCGTTCCACTAAAGCAGTAGTTCCCAAATCTAGTCCTGGAGGGAGGTACGACAGCTAGTCAGGTTTTCAGGATACCGACAGTGAATATTCATGATAGAGATTTCATGCACTGCCTCTATCTCATGAATATTCATTGTGAGTATCCTGAAAACCTGATAGGCTGGGGGTACCTCCAGGACCACGTTTGGGGAACCACTGCACTAAGGACTACATCTAAAATAGCCACCCCCCCCCCCCCCCCCGGGTCGGTTCCTGGACCAGTTGCTCCAAGAAGCAGTCATTTATTATGTCTAAGAATTTTACCTCTATAGCACTGTCTGATGTAACATTTATCCAGTCAGTATTGGGGTAATTGAAATCACCCATTATTATACTGTTGCCCAATTTGCCAGCATTCCTGATTTCTGTAAACATTTCTTCGTCTGTCTGTCTGTTCTGGCCTGGCGGATGGTAAGATGGGAGAGTTAAACCTACGATTTCTCTTTAATCCCCAATCTTTAAATCGCCAAGCACAGATCAAAATAATGTTCAGTTACCCAAAGAAATGTCCTTTTCTCTCGGAGCTTCTCAGACAGTGCATGCAAATAGATCTTATACATATATTCATTGGGGAAATCCTGAAAACCCGACTGGGTTGCGTCCTGTGAGGACCAAGGTTTCCCACCCCGTTCTAGAATCTGTGATTGCGCTCTTCCAGACTGGATGGTCATAGCTAAAATGCTAAGGGAGAGTTTGAGAGCACATGGAGTAAAGTACAGAGGAGACTGTTGCTAAAAGTGGGGAGAGTAGGAAGCAGAGAGGTGACAGTGTGGCCAGGCAGTGTTTGAGATGGAGCAATTAATTAGCAGCTGAGGCTGCCTGGCAGGTTGCAGATTTTGTAATCAGCTGGAACGTATAGCAAAAATGCAGTCACTTAGCTGCATCTGTTTGTCAGGTTACGCAAAGAACCTGGGAACTGTTTAGGATATAATGAGTAGAGGCTGACCCAAGTTTCAGTTACGGTACCGAAACTGGCGCAGAATTGATTTATTTATAACATTTTTATCCCACATTTTCCCACCTGTTTGCAGGCTCAATGTGGCTTACATAGTTCCGTAAGTGGTGATTACCATTTCCGGAGAGGAGAAATGCATAGTTGAGGAAGAGGAGACAGAGTGGATTACTAACCTACCCTTGCTCACGCTTCTCCTACTCCCCTCATTCGTGCCCATCTCTACCTATTTATTTCGTTTATTTTCTCTGATAATACTCAACTTATTTTTCTTCATCGATACTATGTAATCAGAATTACTACGTAAGCCACATTGAACCTGCTTTGAGCGGGAAAGCGCGGGGTACTAGTGTAATAAATGAATAAATCACTCCTGCTCTAAACAGAGTGTTCCAAATAAATGCTTTTGATAAGAAAGTTTAGCAGGAATTGTAAATTTTGGGATGATACACTCCTTAGGAGTAGACTGGAGTGGAATGGTTAGGGCAGAGCTGCGATCCTGGGGAACTGGGTTCAATTCCCACTGCAGCTCCTTGTGACCCTGGGCAAGTCACTTAACCCTCCATTGTCTCAGGTACAAAAAAAACCGCCTAAGTTTGTGAACCCACTTTGGGACAGAGAAAGTACCTGTATATAATGTGTACAGCGTTGCATATGCCTAGTAGTGCAATAGAAATGATAAGTAATAGTAGTAGAATTAGCCTTTCTGAGGAAATATGACATCAGCTGTCACTCCAAATGTGCAAAGTCAGCCATTGCAAAAGCACTGTGACTTTGTTTCAGTTTTCATTAGCTGAGGTCTGTGTGCGGAGGCTATTTTGCTTGGAGGTAAAAAAAAAAAAAAAAATGCCTTTCATTATTTAAATGAAATATATTCTGACTTGGATACTATTTGGGTTATTCTAAAGAATTTCCAGGCTCTGTTGGGTATAATGAAGATGCAGCGTTTTAATCAAATTTGTGACTTGCAGAAGTTAGGTTCTATGAGAGAGGAACCTACTACTACTTAACAGTTCTAGAGCGCTACTAGGGTTACATAGTAACATAGTAACATAGTAGATGACGGCAGAAAAAGACCTGCACGGTCCATCCAGTCTGCCCAACAAGATAACTCATATTTGCTGCTTTTTGTGTATACCCTACTTTGATTTGTACCTATGCTCTTCAGGGCACAGACCGTATAAGTCTGCCCCGCACTATCCCCGCCTCCCAACCACCATCCCCGCCTCCCACCACCGGCTCTGGCACAGACCGTATAAGTCTGCCCAGCACTATCCCCGCCTCCCAACCACCAGCCCCACCTCCCAACCACCAGCTCTGGCACAGGCACAGACCGTATAAGTCTGCCCAGCACTATCCTCACCTCCCCAGCCCTGCCTCCCAACCCCGGCTCTGGCACAGACCGTACAAGTCTGTCCAGCACTATCCCCGCCTCCCAACCACCAGCCCCACCTCCCAACCACCAGCTCTGGCACAGGCACAGACCGTATAAGTCTGCCCAGCACTATCCTCACCTCCCCAGCCCTGCCTCCCAACCCCGGCTCTGGCACAGACCGTACAAGTCTGTCCAGCACTATCCCCGCCTCCCAACCACCAGCCCCACCTCCCAACCACCAGCTCTGGCACAGGCACAGACCGTATAAGTCTGCCCAGCACTATCCTCACCTCCCCAGCCCTGCCTCCCAACCCCGGCTCTGGCACAGACCGTACAAGTCTGTCCAGCACTATCCCCGCCTCCCAACCACCAGTCCCGCTTCCCACCACCGGCTCTGGCACAGACCGTATAAGTCTGCCCAGCACTATCCCTGCCTCCCACCACCAGCTCTGGCACAGACCGTATAAGTCTGCTCAGCCCTATTCCCGCCTCCCACCACCGGCTCTGGCACAGACCGTATAAGTCTGCCCAGCCCTATTCCCGCCTCCCAACCACCAGCCCCGCCTCCCGATCTTGACTAAGCTCCTGAGGATCCATTCCTTCGGCACAGGATTCCTTTATGCTTATCCCACGCATGTTTGAATTCCGTTACTGTTTTCATTTACGCAGCGCTGTACAAATTAACCTGCAGTGATTATTTTCAAGTAAAAGTACTACTCAGCTTATGGTGTTAGTAGGGAAATGATATGTATTGCCCTTGGTTGTAATTTTTTTCAGAGCATATAGTTCTCAAGTTCAGTAACATCAGTGTGGGGTTTTTTTTTTATTCTGTATTATGCATCAGGCTGGTATAATGTTTGCAGTGTAGACCAGTGTCTACACTCATTTTACCACATTGTAATAAGACTCAATATCATGTTTGTCCATCAGTTTTATAATTAAATACAAAAGAGGAAACATCTCAGTGCTATTTTCTCTTGTTAAAAAGCTAGTAATCATGGTTGTTTTTTCCTTTGTTTTTTTAAATGTTCTCACAAAGTTCCTGTCTTGGAAGGTATTGAATTACATCTTCATTAACTTGGGAACCTAAATGTGCCAGACTGACTTACTGAGAAGTCCTTGTTAAAATGGCTGTCCCAGTTGTCAGCTTGTGCTATTGCAGTTCCTGGGACTGTAGGATAATCTCCAGTGGGTTTAGCAGAGGGCTGCAGCCTGGAAGCGCCAACAATCCCCAGCTGGCCTCATTGGTACACTTTCACACAACCAATCTTTAGTTTTTGGTTTTGGTTTCGGTCAAACGATAAGTTTCGGATTAAGTTTCGGTTTCGGCTGAAACTGAACCCCCCCCCCCCCCCCTTCCCCTTTTTGTCAGCCTCTAATATTGAGATGCTAAAATCAAACTAGCAGCTGGGGCTGCCTGGCAAGGTGCAAGTTTTCTAATTAAATAGAAGTCCTTTTGAAAACACAGCCACACATCTGTTTGGCAGGCTGCACAGAGGACCTAAGGGCAGATGTTGCTGGATATTTAGATTATTACCAAGTCCTGTATTTAGACATGGGAAGGGTGGGGGCTTCAGAGAACTAGGTGGGGAAACTTGTAAGCTCTTATAGCCAGGCTGGTGCAGTGAAGATTCTTCTGGATGGGAAGAAATCTTGCTGGTGGTGCACTTTGTGGCTGGCGGCTCTAGGTATCTTTATTGGTGCACGAGTTGCAGGGTTGTTTCTTCTGCTATCATTATCCTGTTACTATGAGATGTCAAGGGAGGCAGCCTTCAGTCCCAGCAAACCCTGGTCCACTTGGGTTTTCAGGATATCCCTAACGAGCATGCATAAGAGAGAAGAGAGATTTCCATAAAACTGAAACAATGTGCATCTATCTCATGCATGTATCTGGAGAACCCAAGTAGATTGGTCTCAAGGTCTGGAGGATGCCTACCTCTGAGAGGGGCTAGTAACAGCAGACTAAATTGGCATTTGAACCCTATTCTTAAATTTGTCTTTACTACACTTAAGCATCTATGTGACATCTGGATGTCACAATCATTCTGTTCACCAGTCAGAACAAATTTATTTTTCCCAGTTCTGCTGTTTGCAGTTACCGAGCTTGTTAAACAGCTTGTGCTGTCTGTGGACTTTGAGCAGCTTCATAATTTGAAATCCTCAGTGATGAAACTCCAAAAGTGGATTGTACTCCATCGCTTACCATTTTAACAAAAACACTTGGGACAAATGTGTGCAATAAAAGGAATGTACTGATTCACTTTTAAGCTATAGAGTTCTTCCTCTCTCAGAATAAAACCACTGCAGTTCAGACTTTTTTTTTTTTTTTACTCTGTAAAGATGCTAGTGTCATGTATTTGACCTGTGTGTATAATCTTTTCTACTGCAGGTATCACCGTTGCTGTCCTGGATGTGACTCGAGACCCTGCTCTGCCATCTGCAGGTACTGCTGTTGGCTTTTGCTCTCCGCTCTCCCTCCTGTGGGTGTCGCTCTTGCTGTCCCAGATGTGGCTCCTAGCTCTGTGCACTTCCTACTGCAGACGCCACCCACTGTCTTAGACGTGACTTTTGACCCTGCTCTGCCATCTGCAGGTACTCCTGTTGGCTTTTGCTCTCCGCTCTCCCTCCTGTGGGTGTCGCTCTTGCTGTCCCAGATGTGGCTCCTAGCTCTGTGCACTTCCTACTGCAGACGCCACCCACTGTCTTAGACGTGACTTATCATGGTTCTGCGGTTCCATAATGGCGGTGCTATGCACTGCCATACAGAAAACGTGGGTTCTACTTATGTATCAGGTCTTTTGACACTCAGGACAGGCAGGGCTAGGGATGGCAGGGCTCATGGCACCCCTGGGTTGGAAGAGTCATGATAATCATGAAATGGTGATACCCAGTAGCTGGATTAAGGGATTAAGGACCACGATTGTAGGATTCAGATGCTTGGCCCCTGGCCAAAAACTGTTGTGACCTAAAGTAAACTGGGAGGGGATAAAAAATAGTACAAAAATCCCTGTTTAGTTGTGAACAAGGTACTAGAACCCCAGTCCTCAGTTCAGTTAAATTACTACTAATTTCCATCAGGACTGCGGAATCTGTACACCAAACCCTTGACTCCAACTGCATTATTTTTGTAATGTCCGACTTTGATTCTTAGGCTTTAAATTTTTTGTTCTGGATCTAACGTACTGGTAAATATTTACCAGTACTTTAGATCCAGGACAAATATATATCTTTTAAGTATAAAATGATAAATTTATCATATATGTGACCGTCTCTGTGGAAAAGCTACCTAGGTCTCCAGGAACAAAAAATGAGGTTTTAATGAATTCTGCTAGAGCAAACAATTTGTAATACAACAGTCTAAATCCGATTTTTTAAATCAGTTTCATCAAGAAACAAGTTATCAATAGAAATCAAACAAAATAAAACATGGAAAAGAAAATAAGATGATACCTTTTTTTATTGGACATAACTTAATACAGTTCTTGATTAGCTTTCGAAGGTTGCCCTTCTTCCTCAGATCGGAAATAAGCAAATGTTGGTAGATGACAGTATATATAAAGTGGGTTCCTAGCCCATTATAAACCATAAAGCTGTATGTCTCTGTTGATCACCCTCCCCTCACCTATCCTGTTAGAATATCAATGATATGCTTTGATGTCCCCATGCAAACCTCCTACCCACCCCCATCCTCCCACCCTGTCAGACTGTCATAGTAATGCTTGAATGTTTTCACTTATATACACTGTCAGCTAGCACATTTGCTTATTTCCGATCTGACGAAGAAGGGCAACCTTCGAAAGCTAATCAAGAAATGTATTAAGTTACGTCCAATAAAAAAGGTATCATCTTATTTTCTTTTCCATGTTTTATTTTGTTTGATTTCTATTGATAACCTTTAAGAGTGGACTAACATGGCTACCACACTCCTCTAATCAAGAAACAAGAAAACATTTTATACAAAATAACAAGAATACAAATAGAAGAAATATTTTAAAAAATTCAATTCCACATCAATGGGAGGATTGACAAAAGAAATAAAGAAACCCCCATCCTTTTTTATGTGAATTTTTTTTTAAGTTACAGAAGTTCAAATGTAACTTTTTCAGACTGTTTATGGACCCTATGACATGAAAAAACAGCCATTCTCAACATTTTGGATCTGAGACTTTAGTCACCTTTCCCAATGATTGTCACATATTACAATGTTGTAAGTTTTTATTTTGAAGCTGGAGTCTGAGTTGTTACATTTTTGCTGATTCTGCTAAATTTGCTTCCGACTCCAACTCCACAGCTCTGATTTCTAAATCGCTACTAGATATATTTACCAGTACGGAATTCAAACATGCGTACCAGGTAACGGAATTCAAGCATGCGTGAGATAGGCATAAAGGAATCCTGTGCAGAAGGAATGGATCCACAGAAGCTTAGCTGAAATTGGGTGGCGGGGAGAAGAGGGGTTGATGGTTGAGAGGCTAGGATAGGGGAGAGCAGACTTTTATACGGGGTCTGTGCCAGAGCCGGTGATGGGAGGCGGGACTGGTGGTTGGGAGGCGGGAAATACTGCTGGACAGACTTATACGGTCTGTGCCCTGAAAAAGACAGGTACAAATCAAGGTAAAGTATACACATATGAGTTTATCGTGGGCAGACTAGATGGACCGTGCAGGTCTTTTTCTGCCGTCATCTACTATGTTACTATATACACAGCACTGTACACAAAACACGTATGAGACAAACCCTTCTCAACAGCGCTTACAATCTATTCAAGACAGAACAAATAAAGGATTGGGGAGTTGTCTATTGTGGGAATGATTAAAACAGACATGGGTACTTAACAGGTGAACAGAGGTTTAGAATTGAGAGCAAAAAGCTGGCCTGAAAAACTGCAAGGTATATTGTTTTCTGTTCTTCCTTTTGTAAGTATCACTAGTGTGCTTTCCTCTGCGCTTCACCTCTCGTGAATATTTCACCTGTCTTTGATGGGACTCAGCCTCTCTTTTCCTCCCCCTGCAGGTTTCTGCCGCTGTCAACATGTTTAGTAAAAAGAAGAAACGTGTTGAGATCTCAGCGCCTTCGAACTTCGAGCACCGTGTCCACACGGGCTATGACGAAGAGGAACAGAAGTTTACGGGGTTGCCGCGACAATGGCAAAGCCTCATCGAGGAGTCGGCCAAACGGCCCAAGCCGCTGGTGGACCCGGTGTGCATCACGACCATCCAGCAGGGACAGAAGGTTTGTTACTGCAACACTTTCTTTATGCTTTGTGATCAAATTAATTCATGAATTGTAGCTGTGGTAGAATGACACAAATCGTTCACTTTTAACTATAACGTGTAAAATAAGACTGTGAACGTCTGACTGCACCTTTCACCGTAATCGGACGTTGAGGCAAGTTACGGTTCTTGAACTTCATGTGTATATTTAGCCGGTTCCACCAGGATCTGTTCAACAGTTTGCAAAAACATGTTTAAAAAAAAAATCCCATAGCGGCATTTGTCACGTGTGAAAATGTAAATCTGGAGGGTCATAGTGTACCAAAAATGTATAATAGACTGGTTGGGATTTTGAAATATCCCTAATGAATATGCATCTCAACACCAATGAGTATCCTAATTACAATGTAGTTACACATAAATAATATTACACTACTGGTAACCACTATACTCTCTTAAATTTGTATTCAAAAATGCTTTATTAAACACTGCTTTAATCCTTCTTTGCATACTATGCATCCCTTTGTAAAACCCACTTATCTCCCCACTGCTCCCAAATTCCATTCATACCACGCTCACACACTATCTAAACAGAGCCACAGGTCAGGATATTACTATTCAGATGTTACTGTTCAAAACATACATATAAGTATTTTCAAACTCTTCTTCAAACTTAACCTGTGTTAACATAGAAGCTTTGCACAGAAACCTATAAGGATGGTCATATTTCCCATTAGCAGTCCCATCTTTATTACTTAAACGATGTCATTCAATTGTAGATCCAGTGCTCAAAATCATTGTTAGAAATGTTCATTCAACGTTCCGAGCTGTACTCGGCGATACAATTTGCCATAGCGTCACAAATTTTTGCTTCTTGCATCTCGTAAAACGAGGAGTTGCAGATCCGAACTGCGTCGTCAAATAAAACTTACGAGCGGGCCCTCTTCCTTGCCTTCGCTGTGCTTGAGCTCAACGTCCTCATACAGACAGTGTCAGCACCCAAACTGTTTAGATAGTGTGTGAGCGTGGTATGAATGGAATTTGGGAGCAGTGGGGGAGGCAAGTGGGTTTTACAAAGGGATGCATATTATGTAAAGCAGGATTGTAGCAGTGTTTAATAAAGCATTTTTGAATAAAAATTTTAGAGAGCATAGTTAGTGGTTGCTAGTAGTGTAATAATGAATATGCATGAGATCTGTATGCTGCTTATTATGGTTTCAGGTGCTGAATGCAGCCACTTTATTCTGTCGGAGATAGCTGCTTTATCTGCTTTTTTAAAATATCTTCACCCAGATAGGGACCCTATTTTACACTGAATCCCATTTTTCATTAGGAACAACAGCATTGGCATATTAATTTATCATATGCTTTCTTTTCATAGAAAATAGGGCAGTCTTTTTAATATTTTTTACTTTTCATTTTGTACAGTTTTTGCTATTCATGTAAAGATAGACCCCCCTCCCCCAACATCAAACTTTGGGGGGGGGGGGGGGTAAAAAGAAAAACCTCCTGCTTATTCCATCCGTGGTTTCAAAGGGAGCACGGGTGACACCAGTCACTCCTCCACCGTTACCTTAATCCAAAAGGGTGCCAGCCTCAGGTCAGCTGGGGCAAGGCAAGAGCCACCTTTGGATCCATGGATAGGGGCGAAAGGAGCCTTTTATACCCATTTATATTAATTATTGATTGCAATCAGTTGGGGGAGAGGGGGGACTGGTCTATGACCTTGTTTTACCACACACTGTCGGAAAATACCATACACGAAAAGAAAACAGCAAAACCGTAATGAAAAAGAGACACAAAGCTCCCCCACCAACAAAATGATAAAATCTGCTGCAAGTCCCAATATACCAAATATTTTTGATTCAGCAATCAGATACTTACAAGACACTAGTGGGGGAATTCTGTATTTGGCGCAGAAAAGCGTTCTATTGGAAGGCGTGTCGTGAAGGGGCATAATGGAACGGGGCGCCCACGTTTTCCTGAGGGCGTCCTCGCGAAGGGGCGGGGAAACCCGTATTATCGAAACAAGATGGGTTTCCATCTTTTGTTTCGATAATACGGTCGGGGACGCCCAAATCTCAACATTTAGGTCGACCTTAGAGATGTTCATCCCCGGTTTTTGGCGATAATGGAAACCGAGGACTCCCATCTCAAAAACGACCAATTTCAACTCATTTGGTCGTAGGAGGAGCCAGCATTTGTAGTGCACTGGTCCCCCTGACATGCCAGGACACCAACCGGGCACCCTAGGGAGCACTGCAGTGGACTAACTGATGCACTAAGTGAATGGAAAAAGCCCTTCCCTTACCGATCCCTTAGCGATTCGGAAAGGAACGGGCATGCATGAAGGAAATCGTATGCAAATGAGCTGCTCGCTGTTAGCTCATTTGCACACAATTTCCTTCCTAAGGAGGGGAAGCCAGTGCAGAGCAGCCAAAGACTTCTTCATATATGCAGACAAGCTGCGTGTATAACAACCGTCTACAACCTTAAATAAATTGCCATCTACAACCTTAGAAAATACAAGTCCAGGTGAAAACGTCCAAGTGCTCATCAGGGACTTTTTTTTTTTTTTTTTTTTTTAGAGTATGGGTGAAGGACGTCCTTTGCTATGCCTCAGTCCCTGTGACGGCAGTTGAGGACGTCCAAAATGTGTATGCTTCTGTGAGAAGGACATCCATGCCTTTGCTATGCCTCCGACACCCTCTTTATTTATTTGGATTTTGGATCACAAGTAGCAGCAGTGGGATTTGAACCGGCCACGTCTGGATTGCAGGACCAGTGCTCTAACCACTAGGCCACTCCTCCACTCCCTTGAAATTTGGCCGCCCCTGTGGGGGGGCGGGGGCAGTTCAGGACGTCCAAAATGTTTGAAAGAAGGACATCCACGCCTTCGCTATGTCTCCGCTGACACACACAAACCTCTCCCCCCCCCCCCCCCCCAGGGACCTGCATACTGCTGTGATAGACCGGAGTATCAGACATTTCAGGCTGGCAAAAAAAGTTTTTAAAGTTGTTTTTTTTTCGTGGTGGGAGGTGGTTTGTGACCACTGGGGGAGTCGGGAGGTCATCCCTGATTCCCTCCGGTAGTCATCTGGTCAGTTCCGGCACCTTTTTGAGGCTTGGTCGTAAGAAAAAATGGACCAAGTAAAGTCACCCAAGTGCTCGTCAGGGATGCCCTTCTTTTTTCCACTATCGCTGGAGGATGCTCATCTGTTAGGCACGCCCCAGTCCCGCCTTCGCTATGCCTCCGACACGCCCCCGGGAACTTTCTTTTTCGAAAATAAGCCTGTAAGTGTTCTTCGTGCAGATCTGCAAAGGGGGTGTGGCCATGGGAGGGGCATGGACAGGTCAGAGGCGTTCCCTTAAAATGCGCGCAGTGTGTTAGAATGGTGCGGATCCACGCCCAACTTGTGCATCAGGATTTACACCTCATTTCAGTTGGGCGCAGATCCCGGTGCTACGCCAATTAAGTATGTATGTTAAAAAAAAAAAAAAGGGGCGAAAAACAGAGAGTCTATTTAGATCCACACCAGAAGTAAATGCAAAGTCAAAAGCAGGTCTAAAAGTAGTCCAGAATAAGCATCTTTATTAAAAGTCACCCAACGTGGTCCATGTTTTGCCCACACATGGGCTGCTTCAGGGATACAATACTATAAATATGGTTTATTAGTATTTATAGTACCTGAAGCAGCCCATGTGTGGGTGAAACATGGACCACGTCGGGTCACTTTTAATATAGACGCTTATTCTGTACAACTTTTAGACCCACTTTGTCCTTTGTATGTTAAAAAAAAATACAAATAGGGAAAGGGGACATCCTCTCTGCCATTTGAATCCCATAGGCCCAGATGCACAAAACCTAACGAGCCCACAACTTGCGTTTTAAACTGGTTCCAGCCAGTTTAAAACGCAAGTAGTTCACCCCGGGCATGCACTAAGGGCATTTTCCCTGCCACGGTAGCAGGCAACGAAAACGGAATGCAAATGATTGAAAAGCTATTATAATGAGCTGCACTACCGTTGCAGCCCATTATAATGAGATGCACTACCATTTTTCCGATTCCCTTACCGTAGGAACCCTAACGAGATCTCTGACCTCTTGTTAGGGCTCCTGTGAGGGAATCGGAAAGGAAAAGGGCCCCCAAAAAAGGTAAAAAAGAAAAAAAAAAAGCAGGGAGCGCACGTGAGGGGCGTCCTTTAAGGACGTACTCTCCCTGCGCTTCTGAGAGACGTCTTTTTTTTCGCATTTTTTTTTTTTAGCTCTGCCGGCGCTGGTGTTTTTTCCCCCCTTCTATTTTGTCTTCGCCGCCCCTCCACAGCAAAACTTTTATGTTTTCCTGGTTGCCGGAGAATCGGGACGTCCCTTTAGATTAGGCTCCTCTTCTTGGTCTCTTCAGCCAATCAGAGCGCGTTTCGCTGACAACAGCCAGCTAAGCCCGCTTTGATTGGCTGAAGAGACCAGGAAGAGGAGCCTAATCTAAAGGGACGTCCCGATTCTCCGACTCAGGTACCGAAGGACTAGAGAATGCAAGTGAGCTACAACGAGTAGCTCATTTGCATTCCCTATCGTTGATGCATTCCCCTTCCCTACCGATTCGCTATGGAATCGGTAGGGAACGGGAATTACCAATGTCTTTAATGCATCTGGGCCTCAGTCCTTTATCCCAGATTCTGAAACATCACTTCTCTCCTTCCGTTTTTTTTTTTCCCAGTCTTCTCTCTGTCCAGTCCTTCCTCTTCTCTCTCTGTTCCTCTGATCACATTTCTGTGTGGATACTTGATCTCTTGTTGAAACTCCTCCCCTCAAAAAAACAAACAAACAGTTACACAGATATACAGTGGGGGAAATAAGTATTTGATCCCTTGCTGATTTTGTAAGTGTGCCCACTGACAAAGACATGAGCAGCCCATAATTGAAGGGTAGGTTATTGGTAACAGTGAGAGATAGCACATCACAAATTAAATCCGGAAAATCACATTGTGGAAAGTATATGAATTTATTTGCATTCTGCAGAGGGAAATAAGTATTTAATCCCTCTGGCAAACAAGACCTAATACTTGGTGGCAAAACCCTTGTTGGCAAGCACAGCGGTCAGACGTCTTCTGTAGTTGATGATGAGGTTTGCACACATGTCAGGAGGAATTTTGGTCCACTCCTCTTTGCAGATCATCTCTAAATCATTAAGAGTTCTGGGCTGTCGCTTGGCAACTCGCAGCTTCAGCTCCCTCCATAAGTTTTCAATGGGATTAAGGTCTGGTGACTGGCTAGGCCACTCCATGACCCTAATGTGCTTCTTCCTGAGCCACTCCTTTGTTGCCTTGGCTGTATGTTTTGGGTCATTGTCGTGCTGGAAGACCCAGCCACGACCCATTTTTAAGGCCCTGGCGGAGGGAAGGAGGTTGTCACTCAGAATTTACGGTACATGGCCCCATCCATTCTCCCATTGATGCGGTGAAGTAGTCCTGTGCCCTTAGCAGAGAAACACCCCCAAAACATAACATTTCCACCTCCATGCTTGACAGTGGGGACGGTGTTCTTTGGGTCATAGGCAGCATTTCTCTTCCTCCAAACACGGCGAGTTGAGTTCATGCCAAAGAGCTCAATTTTTGTCTCATCTGACCACAGCACTTTCTCCCAATCACTCTCGGCATCATCCAGGTGTTCACTGGCAAACTTCAGACGGGCCGTCACATGTGCCTTCCGGAGCAGGGGGACCTTGCGGGCACTGCAGGATTACAATCCGTTATGTCGTAATGTGTTACCAATGGTTTTCGTGGTGATAGTGGTCCCAGCTGCCTTGAGATCATTGACAAGTTCCCCCCTTGTAGTTGTAGGCTGATTTCTAACCTTCCTCATGATCAAGGATACCCCACGAGGTGAGATTTTGCGTGGAGCCCCAGATCTTTGTCGATTGACAGTCATTTTGTACTTCTTCCATTTTCTTACTATGGCACCAACAGTTGTCTCCTTCTCGCCCAGCGTCTTACTGATGGTTTTGTAGCCCATTCCAGCCTTGTGCAGGTGTATGATCTTGTCCCTGACATCCTTAGACAGCTCCTTGCTCTTGGCCATTTTGTAGAGGTTAGAGTCTGACTGATTCACTGAGTCTGTGGACAGGTGTCTTTCATACAGGTGACCATTGCCGACAGCTGTCTGTCATGCAGGTAACGAGTTGATTTGGAGCATCTACCTGGTCTGTAGGGGCCAGATCTCTTACTGGTTGGTGGGGGATCAAATACTTATTTCCCTCTGCAGAATGCAAATAAATTCATATACTTTCCACAATGTGATTTTCCGGATTTAATTTGTGATGTGCTATCTCTCACTGTTACCAATAACCTACCCTTCAATTATGGGCTGCTCATGTCTTTGTCAGTGGGCACACTTACAAAATCAGCAAGGGATCAAATACTTATTTCCCCCACTGTATATATAGCCCCATGAATAAGAATGAAATTGAAATGTGGCCCCTTGAACAAGACGCTTGGACAGCTCTAGTGTATCACATTATAGGGTTTCTGAGCACATTTAAACAATTGTCCTTGAATCCTCACCAAAAAGAAGAGACATTCAGTGGCCGTGAGCACTCCAAGGTGCTGTGTGAATAGAAGGTTCATCCACAGTGCAGATGTTCTTGTTATCTGAATTTCCTGAGGCTAAAGCTCAGACAGAAAATGACTGAGTTGTGCAGAAAGTTTGTCCTGGATTCCACCGTGCGCCTGGAGGCGGAGTGAAAAGGGATGTGGGGGAGCCATCTGCTGCCTTGGACAGTTAATGCTGAGGTATGTGAGCAGAGACACGGTCAGTGAGGCGGCGACTGGCTCTGCTCTGCGCTCAACTACCACTTGCATGGAAAGTAATGTCATGTTTGATTCCAAAGCTCAATCTCCCCCTATTGCAATTACAGAGGGCACGAGCCATGTTTCTTACAAGTATATTTATTTTGTTCCTCCTCCTCGGTTTTAATTGCAGGGAGTGTCCTCTCTGTGGTTTGGGGTAAATGTTAGTAGCTGAATTTGGTACAGAGACGTTTGGAGGGGCGTGTGTAGTGGTAGGAAATGCGGGCAATGTTTGGAGGGCCGTGTGTAGGGGGAGGGAAAGTTGTGTGTAGAAAGAAGAGCCAGTGTGTGTCAGATAAGCATTCTTACCCAAATGATATTGGGCTCTTATACAAGTGACTTTAGGGTAATACAGAAAGCTGCCTGTTGAGCCACTGAGCACGTGGCTTCTAATGCAGGTTTCTGGCAAAAAGTTACTGCCCAGATGCAGGAATGAGAACTTTCAAATTACTGCCATGCAGTGGCGTACCAAGGGGGGGGGGGTGAGGCGGTCCGCCCCGGGTGCACGCCGCTGGGGGGTGCCCCAGCGCGCGCCTGCTGCAAGAGTTCGCTAACTTCTCTCGTTCGCTGCAGCTCACTCTGCCCCGGAACAGGAGCTGCAGCGAACGAACAAAGTTAGTAAACTCGCAGCAGGCGCGCGCTGCGGCACCTGGGGGGGGGGTCTTTCGCCGGGGGGGGCGCTGCACCTGGGGGGCGGGGTGCCGCCCCAGGTGTCCGCCCCCCTAGCAACCCCAGTGCTGCCATGTTAAAAAGTGCAGACTTGTCAGAATAAATAGTAATCTGCAGCTCATTGCTAAAGTGTCCCCCCTTCCTGTCAGGTCATGAGCGGTGATTACCTGCCTACGTACTGGCAGGTAAGTAGGATTAAAAAAAAAATTAATAATAATGCCATATGACAGGTCATCCTCCAACCCCCTCCCAACAAATATTCCTGGTGTTCAGTGGATCCCCCCACCTCTGTTCCTCCTGACCTCCCCCTCCTCTCAATCAAATAGTCCTGTGTCTAGTGGACCCCCACCCCCTCGATCTTCCCAAAAAATAGTCCTGATGTCTAGTGGCAACCCCAACTCCCCTCTCCCCACAGTTCCATTATATGGTCATCTCCTCACCCAACAACTAAATAAAGGGGAAATTCTCATATTTGGCAGATGGACCTTGGAGAAATGCATCTCTGACTCCTGCCTCCTCTTCAGGTTGCACTGGGGGAGTTGGGGGGGTGCCAGAGGGAATCACAGGGGTTTGATGGTGCCATTAGACACCAAGGCTATTTTTTTCTATATATATTTTTTTTTTTTGGGGGGGTAGGATGAATTAAGAGAGTCATTTCGTGTGGGGGGGGGGGGGGGTGGAATTGAGGACTGTTGGGTTTTCTACCCCTGTGCAACTACAGGAAGGTGAGCTAACTCTTCTACCCCTCCTCAGACCTGGCATTCAGGTTCCCACGTTGTGCTTGCCTTAAAATGTCTGCATCAAGGTAGAAGAACTATTAGCCTTGTTATTTTAATATGCTGTTCGCTGATGTCTACCACTCAAATTAACCTCTTGAGCTGAACCCCTTTCTGCATCATATGCCCAGTAACTGCATGCTTCTGCCTACGTTTTCTGCATCAGCCTCTTTGTATGATGGAAGGTGGTGGTGTATGTGCATTAGTGTGTATATGAGGGGAGAGAAACAATGGTATGTATATTGTGCAGAAGAAACATTTGTGTATATGAGATAAGGCACCAGTAACATGACAGGACGGGAGCTAGAGGAATGCCTGGCTGCATAGGACAACACATAAAAGCAAGTGCAAGGTCTTTGGTGAGGTCACATCTCATAAAACTTTGCTTCTCAGCCCTCTCCTGGAGACACACCCTGGCAAGCAAGTTTTCAGGATCATCACAGTGACTCTGCAACAGATTTGCATATAATGGATCTCTGAAGTATGCAAATGTATTTCACCTGCCTGGCTAGGTGTGCCTTCAGGAGAGGGTAGAGAACCGAGAGAGGGACAGAAATCTAACTTGTCCTCCCTGCAAGTAGTCTCTCCATCCCTATCCCTGGCCCACCCAGCCCTGCCCCGCCACACTGCATCACACCGCACCCTGCTGAACAGTCACCTTGACCTCCCCTCCCAAGAAAGTCAGATTCTATAAGCAGTGAAAATACTGGTAAAAGTAACATAAGTGCATTTTCTTCCGTACTCTGCTAAATACAAATTTTTAAAAAAGATGTACATTTTCAAAAAAGCAGCAGCACGTCCCCCTTTCCTCTCCATCCCCTTCTATCTCATATGCGCTTCCTCCTTTTCTCTTCCCCCCCTTGCCAATCTTTTTTTTCCAGCCCCCTCCCTCCACCCACACTCGATCCACCCTTTTTACTCCCCCTCCCACCCATCCATGACTCCACCCATCCACCTCCCCTCCCCCCCAGCACTGAGTGATAGTGCCCTCCCTACTACTACTACTACTACTTAACATTTCTAGAGCGCTACTAGGGTTACGCAGCGCTGTACAAATTAATAAATAAGGACGGTCCCTGCTCAGAAGAGCTTACAATCTAAAGGACGAAATGTCAAGTTGGGTAGTCTAGATCTCCTGAATAGAGGTGTTGTGATTAGATGCCGAAAGCGACATTGAAGAGGTGGGTTTTGAGCAATGTTTTGAAGATGGGTAGGGAGGGGGCCTGGCGTATGGGCTCATGGAGTTTGTTCCAAGCATGGGGTGAGGCGAGGCAGAAAGGGCGGAGCCTAGAGTTGGCGGTGGTGGAGAAGGGTACTGAAAGGAGGGATTTGTCTTGAGAGCGGAGGTTACTGGTAGGGACGTAAGGGGAGATGAGGGTAGAGAGGTAAGGAGGGGCTGCAGATCGAGTGCATTTGTAGGTTAGTAGGAGAAGCTTGAACTGTATGCGGTATCTGATCGGAAGCCAGTGAAGTGACTTGAGGAGAGGGGTGATATGAGTATATCGGTCAAGGCGGAAGATGAGACGTGCGGCAGAGTTCTGGATGGACTGAAGGGGGGGGGGGATAGGTGGCTAAGTGGGAGGCCGGTGAGGAGTAGGTTGCAGTAGTCAAGGCGAGAGGTAATGAGAGAGTGGATGAGAGTTCAGGTGGTGTGCTCAGAGAGGAAGGGGCGAATTTTGCTAATGTTGTAGAGGAAGAAGCGACAGGTCTTGGCTATCTGCTGGATATGTACCTTAATGCATTATGGTGGTCTAGTGGCCTCTTCAGGGTATGAAAAATCCCCGTTCTTTCCTGCTCGCTACCGCTGCTTCTTTAAAATGGCTGCTGAGACTTCAAGCAGTGACCTCACAAGACTTCCACAGAAGTCTCACAAAGCTGTCGCTTGAAGTCTCAGCAGCCATTTTGATAAAGCGGCAGCAGTGAGCGGATCAGCGACAGCAGGCAGGAAAGAGTGTGGATCTTCCTTGCTCTGAAGAGGACACTAGACCACCAGGGTACATTGAGGGTATGTTCAGGGAGGGCACCCTGAGGCTCTGCTCGGGAGGGGAGGCTTGCGTTTTCTTCCGCAGGAACCTCGTAGGACCTGGGTCCATCTCCGTGGGGTCCCCGCTAACCCTGTTCCTATGCAACTGTCTAGTAGAGAAGTATTGTTATAAAGGAGAAAAAGGCGGCCTGCACCTGACTATACTTGTAGGATCAGGCTTGGAAAACGTGTATGCGCAGGGGAGATACGATCCGCACGTTCAGATATCTAAAAGGTGTTACTACACAGGGAACCATCTCCAAGGGAAAGGAAGTGGCAGAAAGTAGGGCTTGTGGTAGCCCAAACTGTTGGAGGTATTTATTTTTTTCACTGGAAGGGTGGTGGAATGGACATTGGAAGGAAGCTAAAAGCCCACTTTTTTGATGCTGCTTTTAACTCCTAACCCTTATTCATTTATTCAGAAACCTTATTTTATCATCCTCACTTTAATATTCCCTTATCTCTTGTTTGGCCTGTTTGTCCTAATTAGATTGTAAGCTCTGTCGAGCAGGGACTGTCTCTTCATGTTCAAGTGTACAGCGCTGCGTACGTCTAGTAGCGCTATAGAAATGATAAGTAGTAGTAGTCTTTGGCATTCCAGAATCTTGCTGCTCTTTGGGGTTCTGCACGGAATCTTGCTACTCTTTGGGATTCCGGAATCTTGCTGCCCTTTGTCCTTATCCCTTATTTGTCCTGTTTGTCTGTCCTAATTAGATTGTAAGCTCTGTCGAGCAGGGACTGTCTCTTCATGTTCAAGTGTACAGCGCTGCGTACGTCTAGTAGCGCTATAGAAATGATTAGTAGTAGTAAGTAGGGAAAATAAAACCAGTGTTAGAATTAAAAGGGTATGGGATAAACCTACAGGGCTCTTTAGAGGATGGTAAGGGAGAGCAGTGGTTCAGGGAGAGCAGTGGTTCAACCCAAAATAGCAATAAAATGATTATACTATGCTTCTGAAAAGGCACCAGCCTGGGGGGGGGGGGGGGGGGGGGGGGGGGGGGTAGAGGAGGGTGGAACTTATCTGCACTGAGTGGCTGTTACAACATAACACTTTGTTAGACAGACTGGATGGGTCACTTAGTCTTTATCTGCTATCATTTACTTTGTAATGTGTATACTTACACCTTCTGGTACTTGGGGAATGACCTGCTTTCACTGATGATTGTGGGTGGATGGTGATAGTTTGTAAGGGGTGGGGGTAGTTGATGAACGTTTGTGAACGGTTGGGGCATTTGTGAGTGCTTGGTGCTGGAGGGATGAAGCATTTGTATTTTGTATGCGGTTGGGGGGGAGGGGGAATGCTGTTACTTAGTAGGGGGGTACTGTGATCCCGACACTGCTTCTCTGATCCCAATACGGGGAGTCATGCACAGCTTAACTTTGCCCAGGTTGCTGTGGAAACTGGAGTTGAGGACTTGAGAAAGAGAGAACAGGTTTATCCAGATAAATTTGGCAGCACAAGCCCTGGAGTTGGAACTCAGCCTGCAGAGTGCATGTGAAAAAATTCCTGGGGGCAGGAGCAGAGGAGTCCACTTGCCCGCTTCCTGGTAGCTCCTTTTTTTTGTCACAGCATTTTATTTCTTGGATTTCTGTAAATGAAATGGATGCCATTTCCTCCCTCCCTTCCTCTATCCATGCTGTATTTAAATGTCACCTGTTGCATATGTGCTTTGATTCAAGGGTGAACTCACGTTTTCTAAACTTTTAAAACACCAATATCTCTCTCCTGTGGGGTAAAATAGAGAGAACTGGCAGGCTTAGTATCTCTGTTTTTTTTTTTGCTAACTAGAATATATATTTGATTTTTTATTTATTTTTTGGTGCATTTACATCGTAACAGAGATCATGTGCCTATCTCAGCAGAGTTGGAGAGAGTGTTGCTAGTGATGTACTGTGATGTGTATATTAACGAATAGCTTTGTGTTTTAAACGTGGCTGTTTATGCATGGGGTGCTAATAGACAGACTGTAAATTAAATTAAATAAAATCTAAAATGGGATATTTCTTATGCAACTACGTGAAGTTAGAAACAGAGAACATGACAGCACCCAAGCTGCAAAGCACTCAAATACAAATCAACCTATGTGTCCAGCTTCTCCTACATAAGTACACAACTATGGAACGCACTACCCAAACGCCTTGAAAACAACATATGACCACCTAAACTTCTGGAAAGTACTGAAATAATTTGTTCAAAAAGGCATACCCTAGCGATCCAACCTAGATGCCTTAACCCAGCGGCATAACGAAACCAAAGCTAGAACTGGACATAATTTAACTCTTCCTCCTTACGATTCCCAATGAGCCTATCACACATGACCTTTGCTCTATCACTACCTCACTCTGTATTTGTTCAAACCGGTATTTGCGATCGCCTCTACGGTACTATGTAAGCCACATTGAGCCTGCAAATAGGTGGGAAAATGTGGGATACAAATGTAACAATAAATAATATAAGGGCGAAATGGCCATCCAGTCTGCCCATCCTCGGTAACCACTGTCTCTTCCTTTCCCTAAGAGTTCCCATGTGCCTGTCCCATGCTTTCTTATAGTCCTTGAGTCCACAACATCAACCGGGAGGTTATTCCACGCGTCCACTACCCTTTCTATGAAAAAGTATTTCTTAGATTACGCTGAGCCTATACACCTCTTAACTTCATCCTATGCCCTCTCATTCCAGAGTTTTCCTTCATTTGAAAAAGGCTCACTTCCTGTACATTAATGTCACTGAGGTATTTAAATGTCTCTATCATATCTCCTCTCTCCCGCCTTTCTTCCAGAGTATACATATTGAGGTCTCTTGAGGTCTACCAATATTTATTTCTTTATTTGCAGCATTTGTATCCCTCATTTTCCCACACATTAGCAGGCTCAATGTGGCTTACAAGTCACCGTATTTGGGAGCCCCAATATGGTAGATGTTTAAAAAAATACAAATAGAATCAGGGTAAGGGAAGGTAGAGGTAAATGGGAACAATAAATGACAAAGATATAAGAAATAACAGTGTCTTTTAAATCAGTGCAGAGTTGAGGTTGCTAATCAGAAACAGCAGGGTAGGCCTTACAAAACAAGGTCTTCAAAGTTCGCCTGAATTGTAGATGGTCGTGTATCGTTTTCACTGCTTTTGGTAATGCATCTGAGCCTCCAGGGAAAAACAACTGGGGCCGATATTCTGTCTACGGTGGCCAGCAGTTTTTGAGCCGCTGATGGTCACAGGATGCCGAGCCATGTCCAGGTTGGCTGTGACCCAGAAGGTCCACGGCATCAGTCAGCATTCAGTACTGGGACCCGCATAGTTAAGCAGGCAAAGATGGGACTGCCTTTTATGTGGTCCTATCTGCCCACTTAGCTATGTGGGCACCAGCACTGAATATGGCCAGTATCTGTATAACCACCAACTCCTTCCCGAACTCCGCTCATGGACCCTTCCATCACGAACCGCGCAGTGCTGCTGCAGTCAGAGGGGATATTCAGCCCCTCTTGGTATTTCCCTGTCCCTGGAGGGCCCACAATCTAATGTTTGCATCTGAAGCAATGGAGAGGTAAGTGACTTGCCCAAGATCACAAGGAATTTGAGCAGTGGGGTCCAAGCCAGGCACCCCTGTATGTCAAGCCCAGTGCCCTAACCACTAGGCTGCTCCTCCACTCATGCATATCAAACTTATAAAAAACATATATACACAAACTGAATGATTTTAATTATCAGAACTCTTTGGGGTGGGGATGGAGCGTGAGATTTAATAGAGGACTCTGAGAGGGTGTGCAGGCCTGCAGGTTTGCCAAGGTTCCTTGCCACCCTTTCACTAGCCCTGTGTGCAGGCAGATTCCTTCTCTTTTCTCCGTAACGTTTCATTGTGCACACCTATGATTCGATCTTTCTGAGTTTTATTGGCCTGGGGATTGGCTTGAGCCCAGTGTGGAACCCAGCCACGCCTAGAAAATTCCTGTCTGCATGCTGGATAGCTTGCTAGCAAAATAAAATCTGCTGCCTATACGTTTATTACCGAGGATGGCTTTTGTGGCCAAACTGGCTTTACCTCCACCCACTCGTTCTTCAGATGGAAACATTTAGTGAATTAATGACTTAAGATCTGCAGGATTTGAACAGAGTGCAGGTTGCTGGTTTTGGGGTACAGCAGAATACAAATTGAAAACCCTGTCTTGCTCGTCTCTGCTGAGGTTTTACTTGCCCCAGGCTGAGCAGTAGAACTTCAGCCATGATAATGACCTCACTCAGAAGTGCTTAGAAAAGTGGAGTGTTCTTTGTGTGGATTATGTGGTGGAAGTATTATGTGCAGGGCTTTTTTTGAGGGGGTACTGAGTACCCGGTACCTTTTCCATTGTCTGCTAAAATTGACCCATGGACCCCAAGTTTTAATAAAAGAGCTCAGTCTCTACACACCAATTCTGCCTTGTCATAGATTCTGTGACTGGTTGCAGGGGGCCTGGCTATTGTGGGGTGGATCCCTCAGTGATCACCCCACCCTTAAAATGTGGCCTTGCTTTTGAGTACCAGTACCTTTTTTGCTAGAAAAAATGCACTGATTATGTGTGTTGTGATCTGGAAACCTGGGGATTTTCAAATATATTCTACTCCTTCCAAAGCTGAGGTCCTGACTTTTGTCCAAGTTCTTGGTGCTAATGAAGGAGAGGCCTCACTGAATCGGAGCTGGAACTTAGTGCGTGTGCAGAGCTCATGTTTTGCAAGCAGTAATATTTCTAAGGTAATACGTGAAAAATGGAGCTTTGGAATCTTAGTCCAATGCCCTGATCCTGAGCTCAGCTTCCAATCTCACTGGCCAGATGAGACTTCCCGCTGCTTTCAGCCTTGTCCCTAGGAGAACTGACAGGCTCTCCTTTCATTTTCCCACCCCAGTGTCCTTTCCTGTCACTGTTGCCCTGCTGGCTCTATTGTCCTGCTGCTGTAGGTGACCACTCAGTGTTTATTTCTATAAGACATGGTCACTCCCCTTCCACTAATGTGATTGGATAAGATAGCAGAAGCAAATTTGTTTTATTGGTTTATTTACCATCTTGAAGAAATTCATCTAAGGCAGTGTAGAACAAGAATAAGCCAGACATAGGCAATAAACAATTGAAACAGCAGCGAAATTAAAAGTATGTCCCTCATATATTTCATCGCTGCTGTTTCTTTTTTAATCCCTGAACAATCTACTCCGCCTTTGCTACAGATATATTACCTACCAGGAAAGCCAGGAGAAATACATGAGTCTTCAGATTCCCCCTTGGATGTGTCAGCTATATTAGAGTCCTCGGACTCAGAAAAAGTAATTTCCTCAACATTGTTAGCCACTGTAGTTTTGGCACCTGATAAGGGGTGGATGATAAAACTTTTCTTTAAAAATAGAAATAAAGACTTTTTTGGATTGAAAGTAAGGATATTTCCTGATGTGTCAAAAGAGACCCAGAAAAGGAGGCGTCAATTTCTTTTGCATAGACCTGGAGTCCAACAGTTGGGTGCTTCCTTTTTTCTGCACTATCCATGTAAATGTATAGTTCGATATCAGGCAACTAAATATGTATTCTTTGAACCTACACATCTCACTGAATTCCTAGCTACCAAGAGAATTGGACAAGAGACTCAAAAGTCCTGAAGGAAAGAAATTTTAGTAGCTACACAGGTTCCATTCACTTTTTCCTTTTTTTTTTTTTTTTTTCATCTAAGTGATGTAATTTTCTTGTGTTCTCCATATATGTAAGTCTTGAATCACATTTGTGGACTTGTGCAGTGGAATATATAAATAAGGATGCTTAGGATTGGGTATTCATATTTTCTTTATATATTGTTTTCCTATTGTAAAGATACTGTATTCAAACAGCTTTTCTAAACAAGCGTTTTGGATTGAATTGTAAATTTGAAATTATAAATAATTAAAAAAAAAAAAAAGAAAAAAAGAAACAGCAGCACACATGGCGTAATGTGCCTCTCACTGCGCCAACATAATGGGGGAGATTCTGTTTATGGTGCCTAAAAAAATCAGCTCTGAACTCAGCACCGACTTAACATATTCTATAATTGGTGCCTAGATTTAGGCACCGATTTATAGAATACGCTTACTTGATAGTTCAGCGCCTAAAACAAAAACGTGGTGTAAGTCCCGGCGAGTACATTTATGCGCACTGGGCCATATTCTATAACTACGCACTTAAATTTCAGAACGCCCATTTCCCTACCCATAACCACACCCCTTTTTGCCTGCGCACGTTAAGAAGTTTGATGCACTTCATTACAGAATACACTTAGCGAGTTGTGCGCCTAAATCGTAATCAGTTCCAATTAGTGCTGGTTATTTCTTAAGTGCTGTCATTGGCGTTAAGCTTGTTAAGCTTAAGTTGCACATGTTGTTATAGAATCTGCTTCGAGTTTTGTCGCAGATCTCTAGGCGCACTATATAGAATCCCCAGGAATATGTATTAAAACATTTTAACAAGACAGCAAAGGGGACAAGCGGAGGTGGAACATATAAGCAGATAAGAGAGAGTAACTGGAGTTTGATAGGCAATAAGGGTGACTAACTTAAAGAAAAATTGCACGTGGAATCAGAAAAGGTGCAGGAAATGGTCTCCGCTAGAGTAAGAGTGGATACGCAAGGCTTTGCGGCCTGATCAGAGTCTTAAACTCTGGGACACAACTCGGCTTTTCCGTTTTTCGTTACATGAGTTCCATCGCGGTGTAGCTGCTGCCATAAGTCAGAGTACTGATGGTTATTGATAATATATACAAAGCTATCTCAGGCACCTAAAGAAAGAATACAGCCTAGTATATGTACTAGGTAAAATGTGTTAGACCAGATCACTATGTATGCTGATGGTGTAATCCGCCTATAAAACTGGTGATAGAGCGGAGTATAAGTTTTTTAAATAAAATAAATAAACCTAGAATGCATGAATGTAAGAGCAGCCTAAGAATAGGCCTGAAAAGCACCAATCCCTTTTTATGTAATATACAGGCAGGTGTCTATATACAGGAGACAGAGCAGCATGAGAGGATAATCAAACATATAAACGGCGAGTGACCGTACTCACTCGCAAATGCGTAGTAGAGACTTCACTCTCTGCCCCGCCCCCGCTTCAATACGTGGTGATGGGGGCGGGACAGAGAGGGAAGTCTCTACTGGCATGCTGCAGACGTCGGAACCGCTCCCCCTCCCCCGGAGTCGCCGCCGCCCCTCCATCTGGCCCGAGCACTGTGAACTTACATCAGCACGCAGCAGCAGGCACATCAGCAAAGCTGCCGTCGGGGCGGGCTTCCTTCTCTGCCTTTGTCCCGCCCTCGCCGACGTTACGTCACACGAGGGCGGGACACAGGCAGAGAAGGAAGCCCGCCCCGACGGCAGCTTTGCTGATGTGCCTGCTGCTGCGTGCTGATGTAAGTTTACAGTGCTGCTCAGGCCGGGTGGAGGGGGGGCAGCGGCGACTCGGGGGGGGGGCTCGGAACCCCCCCCCCCCATTCCAAAAGTAGCCCGTTTTCATGGGCTCAACGGCTAGTATAGCCAGAAAAGGGGCATCTTGAACAGCTCTGCTTCTGTGAATCCATGGTGTGACTGCATCTTGAATACTGTGTACTGTTCTGGTCACCTCACCTCCAAAGCCACATAACGGCTAGAAAAAGTACAAAATGTTGAGTGATGGAATGTTTCCCCTATGAGGAAAGGCTAAACGGGTTATGACTCTTGTCCGAAAAGAGACAGCTGAGACGAGATACTGTACAGATCAGTAAAATCGTGAGTTCCGTGGGGCAGGTAACAGTTGTTTACCCTTTCGAATAGTATTAAGAGTAGGGAACGTTTCTTGCTGCCAACAGCAGATTTTAAACAAAGTAGAGAGAGAGTTTTTTCACACATGCATGGTCAAGCTCTGAAATTTGTTGCTGGAAGATAGTCAGTGCATCTTGCCTAAGAGTTTAGACAATTTTCCGTAGGAAAACGCCATTCGCCATTATTGTATTCTTTGGGAAAGACCCCACTTAACCTGGGAGTGACTAACCGGGAATGGATCTATTCTTTGGAATCTGCTAGATACAGTGGAGTACCAAGGGGTGGGGGCGGTCCGCCCCGGGTGCACGCCGCTGGGGGGGGGGGGGTGCCGTGGCGCGCGCCTGCTGCGAGAGTTCCCTAACTTCTCTCGTTCGCTGCTGCTCCCTCTGCCCCGGAACAGGAACAGGTTACTTCCTGTTCCGGGGCAGAGGGAGCTGCAGCAAACGAGCAAAGTTAGTAAACTCGCAGCAGGCGCGCGCTACGGCACCCCCCCCCCCCCCAGCGGCATGCACCCGGGGGGGGGCTCTTTCGCTGGGGGGGTCCGCGCTGCATTGGGGGGGGGGGGCGCCCTGGGTGTCCGCCCCCTCTAGGAATGCCACTGGCCAGATACTTTCTTAGTGAACTGTACTGGCCACTGTTGGTTGATCAAGCCAGCATCTTGTCTCCATTAGTTTGATCCACTACGGTGCATCTTAAGATCTTATGAAAAAGAGCTACAGAAGTTAAATCAGCCAATGATCTGACTACTTTTCGTTGTGTGACATGATGATAGGTTTACCGCCTTCTCCAAAATATTGAATAAAGAAAATAACACTGAAGCTGAAAGTGTTCATTCTTATTTTAGTAGTATTCTTTCAGGCAGATGGACAGTTTTTTCAGCGTTGAATCCAGCTCTCCTCAATGTTTTGTTTTGCTTGTTTTATTTCAGAACATTGTACGAGGGAACACGGTTGCCCGAGATGGCTCACTAATGTGGCTTCTGGATGAGTTTGAGAATATGTCTGTGACCCGTTCCAACTCCTTGAGGAGAGAGAGCCCCCCACTGCACTCCCGGCGGGACCATCTTCACCAGGAAAACGGACTGAATGCCATCTCCTCTGATGCCCACCTCCACCAGGACGCACGAAACAGAGCGAACAAAACTCGTCCAGGGACCAAGCAGAATCAGCAAGGGAGAGAGAGACAGAGGGAGAGAGAGGAAATCAGAGCTCCCCCACAGCAACCACGAGGACAAGAGCCCAGCATCAGACCCCCTCCTCCAGATTATCCAAAACCAGCAGACAGCAGGACGAAACCCCATGAGAGGGCAGAGGGCAAGAAAGAGCAGCCCATAGAACGAGACTATAAGGAACCAACCGACAGGGTGGTGAGGAGGGAAAGGAATGATGGCCTAGATAAGAGACCAAAATCCACAAACACCGGGGAAACAAGTCCACAGTCTCCTCGGGACAAACGTCCCCTGTCAGGACCTAATATTCGAACGCCTGCCATCCCAGTCTCTGATGGGGTGATAAAGACTGCGCAGCACACAGGTCGCCCGTTCAACACTTATCCTCGAGCAGATACGGACCCCAGCAGGACAACTCTGCCTCAGGTAAGAGAGTCCTTCCCTATTACAGCCTAGTTCTGAAAGTACAAACAGGGCGTGCTGGTGTACTGATATCCAAAACGGTGCAGCTGGTTAGTTATAGGCAGTGGCGTAGCTACATGGGGGCCTGGCGCCCCTCCCCCAATTTTCTCTGGGCCCCTGGTTTTCCTGGTGGGGGTTCCCAACCCCCGCCAGCTGAAGCATTGTCCAGCGCCGGTCTCCAGTGCCGCCGTGTTGCCTGCCCTGCTCTGTCTTCCCCTCACGTCCTACACGCTCCTTTTAGCAGGGCAGGCAACGCGGCGGCGCCAGAGACCGGCACTGGACAATGCTTTAACTGGCGGGGGTTGGAAACCCCTGCCAGCCAAGGTATTTGCTGTGGTAGGGGGGGGGGGGCGGCGGCGAGGCAGCAGACCAAAATGTGCCCTCCCACCGCGAGGTATGGCTATGCCTCTGGTTATAGGACATTGATAATCAGGGTGGAGAATCCAGGGCTATTGCACACAGGCAGTCTAGTCTGAAATACTAACTCTCGCCAGTTTTCTTGTTTTGCTCCTAACTTGAAAACTCTGTGTCTGTCTTTCTCTCCTAGACGGGGATGCCTCCAAAAATCTCTTCCAACGGCCCAATAACTGGTGGTAGCAATGCAACAAGGGTGCAACAGGGTCAGGCGAGGCCCAAGAACCCAGAAGCACCCCACCCAAAACTCTCTCCACATGCTTCAGATCCACATTTAACTCGTGTCCCTCAATCAAACTCTCAGGTCCCTCCACCCCCACCACCTCCAGGTCCCCAGCAGCCCCGCTCTCCTCAGCGTGAGCCACAGCGAGTTTCCCACGAACAGTTCCGAGCAGCACTACAGATGGTGGTGGATCCCGGTGACCCCAGGACCTATCTGGACAACTTTATTAAAATTGGGGAGGGCTCGACGGGCATTGTGTGCATTGCAACCATCAGGAGCAGCGGCAAGCTGGTGGCAGTGAAGAAAATGGACCTGAGGAAGCAACAGAGGCGAGAGCTGCTTTTCAACGAGGTGAGAGAGCTGTAGCATACGAAATGGGTTTGAAAGTTGAATCTGGATGATTCTTCCGCGGACTTGTTTGGAAATTGGTTGTAGGCTAGATGTTTCGCAGAGGAAAGCAGTGTAGTTTGTTGGGTCTAATCAAAAATTGTATAAAGTTAGTTCAATAAAAAGGCATCAGCTTATACTTTTTATGTATACATTTTTTTTATTGTTAACATTTCTTTCTGAAGGGTATCGGTATTGGATAAATATTTGAATCTCCAGCTTTTCTAAGATTGTAACCGAATGTTAGAGCAGTGCTGCCACCTAGTGCTGGAGTCATTTATTTTCTGGTTTTATTATTCTTTCCAACCCAGTGGAAGTGAGAATTAGACATTGGTCAAGAACTTTGGTCTGTTTTGGGGGCAAAGTAACTCTCTGAAAATTTAGTGGAATAAGATTAGACTTGGCTTTGGAGAAAAACTGGTGAAAGACACATCAGATCTGAAGTGGAGGAGTGGCCTAGTGGTTAGGGTGGTGGACTTTGGTCCTGGGGAACTGAGGAACTGAGTTCGATTCCCACTTCAGGCACAGGCAGCTTCTTGTGACTCTGGGCAAGTCACTTAACCCTCCATTGCGCCATGTAAGCCGCATTGAGCCTGCCATGAGTGGGAAAGCGCGGGGTACAAAAGTAACAAAAATAAAATAGATACTATTGGAGATTCTACATGGAATGATGCTATTCCTCTAGCAACATTCCATGTAGAAAGCTGCACAGGCTTCTGTTTCTGTGAGTCTGACGTCCTGCACGTACGTGCAGGACGTCAGACTCACAGAAGCCTGCGCAGCCACATTGGTCATCTGCAAGGGCCGACTTCTACATGGAGTGTTGCTAGCAACATTCCATGTAGAATCTCAAATAGTAGCAACAGTGGAGGAGTAGCCTAGTGGTTAGGGTGGTGGACTTTGGTCCTGGGGAACCGAGGAACTGAGTTTGATTCCCACTTCAGGCACAGGCAACTCCTTGTGACTCTGGGCAAGTCACTTAACTCTCCATTGCCCCATGTAAGCTGCATTGAGCCTGCCATGAGTGGGAAAGCGCGGGGTACAAATGTAACAAAAATAAAATAGATACTATTGGAGATTCTACATGGAATGTTGCTACTATTGGAGATTCTACATGGAATGTTGCTACTGTTGGAGATTCTACATGGAATGTTGCTACTATTGGAGATTCTACATGGAATGTTGCTACTGTTGGAGATTCTACATGGAATGTTGCTATTCCACTAGCAACATTCCATGTAGAAGGCTGCGCAGGCTTCTGACGTATGTGCAGGACGTCAGACTCACAGAAGCAGAAGCCTGCGCGGCCACATTGGTGATGTGCAAGGGCCGACTTCTACATGGAATGTTGCTAGTGGAGGAGTAGCCTAGTGGTTAGTGCAGTGGACTTTGATCCCGGGGAACTGAGTTCAATTCCCACTGCAGCTCCTTGTGACTCTGGACAAGTCACTTAACCCTCCATTGCCCCATGTAAGCCGCATTGAGCCTGCCATGAGTGGGAAAGCGCGAGGTAGAAATGTAACAAAAAAAAAAAAAAAGGGCTACATTGGAGGTAGTGAGTGTGTGTGTATGGGGAGGGGTGGGGAATGTTTCAGAAAATAAGCTCCCCCAAAAATAGCCTAGCGCCTTTCTGTGGGAGAAGCAGCATCTGCAGCATAGGAACTTTACATAGAGTGAGAATGAGTACTAGCATCCCACCCGCCATGAACAGAGATGCCTCTCCCATCTTTCCTCTGAGTCTCACACACATGTAAGGAGGGGTCGGAAAGAATTACATGAGCATGTTTTCGCCACTTTGTTTAACTTGACAAATAAACACAGCTAATGCATTTATATATTTATATTCTGGCTACAGTTGTACTGAAATTTGCTTTTAAAAAATGAGAGTTCCAGGTCACCTGGAAGATCTGTACTTCCTTTTGGTTCATTTTATGTATGTTTCAGGTTGTGATCATGCGAGATTACCAGCACGAGAACGTGGTTGAGATGTACTATAGCTATCTGGTAGGGGACGAGCTCTGGGTGGTCATGGAGTTCCTGGAAGGAGGAGCTTTGACGGATATTGTCACACACACCAGGTAAAGCTGGGGGCAGTCAGTGTCCCCCTTTGTGATGGCATTCTGGTCCCGATGCAGAAAGCAACCACAGGCTGTACGTGCAGAAGGCTTGGCCGTAGTGTATATTAAAATGTTTGCATCCGAGGAATTAATATAATTCCATACAACGCAGAGTACGCTGCCTACTTTTCATGTGCGCACAATGCGAGAATTTTTTCACTGGGTCTGAGGCTGCGTGGAAGGTTTTGTGGGGAGAATTTCTTGTGTATCCTTCAGATTTGCATGCTAGTTTTTGCCTTGCTTTGCAAGCAGAAGGAAGCCCGTGCAAGTTTCAAAGGCAGATGGCAAGTAATAAACGTCTGAACAAAACCGAAAGTGAAAGCACATATTGGTGCTGTTCTTCTGTGCCTGAATATGAGCCTCTCAAAAAAATTTTGAGAGGCTTATATTTAGGTGCAGAACAGGTGTTGATGTGTGCTAAACATTCTGTTTTGGTGTGGACATGTGCACAGGAAGCTGCGCTTAACAGGAAAGCTTGTGTATTTGTGTCTGGCATACTCGCCCACATTTGCTGCAGGGTTTCTGTGCATAAAATTTGCATATAATTAACTTATTGCATCCTGCAGTATTATGCTCGCGGTAGAAGCCATGTGTTTAGATATCTGCGGGAGGCTGTACCGCAAACCTTTGTGCATCGCCCTGCATGCTCTTATCTTTCACTGCTGACAACGTCCTTTTTATCCATTGATGCATTATTAGACGAACTGTAAGCAGATCAAACCATTGTAACTAGCTTTGTTCTTCTTCCTCCTACTCATCTGTCTTCCAGGATGAACGAAGAACAGATAGCGGCTGTGTGTCTGTCTGTCCTGAAGGCGCTGGCTGTACTTCATGCCCAAGGTGTCATTCATCGAGATATTAAGAGCGATTCAATTCTGCTCACTCACGACGGCAGGGTAAGCTCAGAGCAGGAAGGATATAGAGGCTCATTTTCAAAAGAGAAAAGTGTCTCAGAAACGTTAAAAGTGGCACTTGGACGTTTATGGAAACTTGGATTTGAGATGTTTTTCTTTGTAAATCACAAGGGGGGTGTGTTGGGTGTGAGATTTGGATGTTCCCAAAACTTTGACGTTTTTCTGCCATAATGGAACAAAGCAAAAACATCTAAGGCTAAAAGTTTGACGTTTTGGTCTAGACCTGTTTCAATCACACCTAAGTCACAAAAAGGTGCCCTAAATGACCAGATGACCACTGGAAGGTTTAAGGCATGACCCCCCCCCCCCTTTATTCCTCCCAGTGGTCACTGACCCCTGCCTCAGATGTTATAGCAATGAGGGCCCTGGAGTAGCCTAGTGGTCGGTGCAGTGCACTGTAGAGAAGGGGACCAGGCTCGTAACCCATTCTTACGCTTGTGGTGGAACATACGAGCCCTCCAAAACCCACCAAACACCTACTGTACCTATATAGGTGACACTTGCAGGCATAAGGACTATTGTAGTGGTGCACAGTAGGTTTTTGGAGGGCTCCCTATACAATATAAGGGGGTAACAGTGAGATGTGTACCTGGGATTTTTATGTGAAGTCCACTGCAGTGCCCCCTAGTGTTCCCCACTGCTCTGCTGGAATGTCTTGGTGGCCAGTATACTAAGAATGCTGCTCTTCCCCAGCCCCCCCCCCCCCCCCCCCCCCCTCCCCAAATACATCCCAGTGGCTTGGTTTTGTGCATTTTTCCCTTGGGATGTTTTTGGGGGTTTGTTTGTTTGTTTTTTCAATAATGGTCCTAAAGGACTCACTGAGCACAGAAATATCTAGAAAATGGCCATTTTCAAAACTAAAAGTTGGATGGTTTTTCTGGTTTGAAAATGGCCATGTTTGCCACTGGATTTTTGGATGTAAAAGTCGGATTTAGACATCACATTGAAAATGCCCCTCATAGTGAAGGTGGGAGGTGTAACTTCCCTGTTGGGTGTATGTAACTGCCGCTTTGAGAATGCACTGTATAATCCATTAGAATGTCCTTGTTATAAAATATTTAGTTTGAAAGTAGAACTAGTCTATGATTAGTGGAAGTACAGAAATGGGAAATGGTTCTCTCTAATACTGAGTTTTAGGGTAGCAGGAAGAATGTGTTAGTATGAAACTATTGTTTTGGGTTTTTTTTTTCTGACATGAGATAGTTAAAAATTCCAGAGGAGTGTGTCATAAAGTGTGTGACACTTCCTTTGCAGCAAAAGAACAGCTTGAGAACAGGAATCTAATATTGAACAACTCGCAGGTTTCTGGAATAAGGCTCTTAGCACTTTTATGTTGCATTGTTAATGGTCACTTGCATGTCTTAAGACGTTTTTAAACCTGTGACGCTTACTGGAATTGCATTTTAGACTTGTTCTATACATTTTGCTGAGTATGTTCAGTTATACAATTACCTCTAATGTCAATTGTTAAGCATTTGCTCTCTAGTTCTTAATGTCTGATAATTTAAGATGTAAAAGACTTCATTTGCCCCCCTCCCCCCTCCTCTTTTCTGTCTGCAGCATTTTGAGTGTCTCATCTCTTTCTGAAGGAGGAGGGAGTGTAACTTCGCTGTGGGTGAAGTTACCATAGCAAGTTTTATCACAAGCTGCAAGTGTCTGACCTTTCTAGATGACACAAGCGCCCCTCTTACACAATGCTCCTGGACCCTTCAGTCTGTGTTCATACACGGTGATTTGATCGACCTCCCTGCCAGAAATAGATCTCTTTCTTCACGAACTTATCTGACCCTACACCTTCCCAATTGCAGAGGAATTAAATACAAGACCTACTATGCATCCAGTTTCTCCTTTTTGGGCAGCCAGCTTTGGAATGCTCTACCAAGACCTATACGATTAATTAACGACTACTTGCCCTTTAGAAAAATGTTGAAAGCTCCCTCTTTAAGCAAGCCTACTCTAATGTCCCAACCTAATCTTACCAACCTCCATTCCCAATTCTGTTCTGACTTAAATACCGACCTCATCATTGGTTTTACTTATCCCTCCTCCCCATTCCCCCTCTACGCATCCCATCCTTCTCTTCTCCAGCCCCCCTTTATTATAGCCTTCCTTACCCCTTTCCCCCCAACTTATATTATCCTATCCTGTCTACCCTATTTTATCCTAATCATACATTATCAAACTCAACTTATCATACATTATTCAAGCTCAACTTCATAATGTTTCACTTTTGAAATTTCTGTTATAAGACTTTGTATTTCGAATTACTATGTAAGCCACATTGTGTGGGAAAGCGCGGGGTACAAATGTAATTAATAATAATAATATGTGCCTCTCATTCTGCCTACCCAGGTAAAGCTCTCGGACTTTGGATTTTGTGCACAAGTGAATAAAGAGGTTCCACGGCGGAAATCTTTGGTTGGGACTCCCTATTGGATGGCCCCTGAACTCATTTCTCGATTACCATATGGACCAGAGGTAAGATTGTTATCTGTTCAGTAACTTTATAGGGCTTGAAGTGTAAAATAAAGCCAAGGGTGATACAAGTCAGGCTAAACAACAGAAACCACTCCAGCAGGCAGCAGGGACAAGTCGTGGGGGGGGGGGGGTTGCCCATGTACCTTTAAGGGAGGTTGCCACACATCTTTGGGACACTGTGAAATTAGGTGACACTTATCCTTACTACATCTGAAAACATTGATATGCCTTCCAGACAAACATTGAGTAAGTGCTTTCCCATCTGAAGGAAGAAACGATATGGCCTCAAACATTTTGTTTAAAATGCCTCTTAGCCTACAAAGATCCAGCGACAGATAGAAAAGTATATGGTAGACATTTCTTATTTTGTAACTAGCTGTTTTTAACCAGTCCAATGAAACTAGCTTTTCAACACTGAGGTATTTTTAGAAATCATATTGATTAAAATCATCCTTATTCTGATTACCTAACATTGTTTCTGGTTTGACCCCTGTGTCTTAGACCTGTCTGTTACAGAAAGGGAATTGACATAGGGTGGTTAGTGAATTAGAGGAAGAGCCTGTCTAGTCATTAGAGCACGGAAATTGCCTTTGATGAATCACTTCACCCTCCATTTCCTCAGTTATAAACTTTGGGAGGGTAATATTGAGCCTGCAGCTGTCAGCATTTGAAAAACCCTCTCCCCCTCCCCCCCTCCCCCCCCCCCCCCCCCCCCCCCCCAGATCTGGATATTCATACGTAGTATCCGGATAGTGACTGCTGCTGAATATCTGGAGTTTTCAGGCAACGTGATGACAGATAGTGATAGTGACGACTTGCCGGTAGGGGGGAGGTTGTTGTTTTTTCACCAAAGGTGGCCTCTCATAACCTCCGACCGGTGGGTTCTTCAAATAGTCTGATTAGGATACACTCTCAATCTGGAATTCAAACCTCCAACTTGCCCACCGGGAGCTCAATCTTACAGTTCCCAGCACAAGCAGGTGCTTGCAGAGGAACTCTCCACCCTTCTAAAGGCCAGTGCGGTCGAACCCGTTCCACCAGGGGAAGAAGGGCTGGGTTTCTATTCTAGGTACTTCCGTGTGCAGAAGAAAACAGGGGGGATGTGTCCCATCCTAGACCTAAGGGGCCTGAGCAAATTTCTAGTTTGAGAGAAGTTCAGGATGGTTTCCCTGGGCACCTCTCTTCCCATGATTCAAGAGAACGATTGGCTATGCTCTCTGGACTTAAAGGATGCTTACACACCTCGATACTTCCAGCTCACAGGAAGTATCTTCAATTTCGACTGGGAACTCAGCACTTTCAGTACTGTGTGCTGCCTTTTGGTCTGGCGTCGGCACCTAGCGGTAGTTGCAGCGTCGTTACACAGACTGGAAGTGCATGTGTTCCCTTATCTTGACGACGCCCTGAAGAGCACAGGTACAAATCAAAGTAGGGTATACACAAAAAGTAGCACATATGAGTTATCTTGTTGGGCAGACTGGATGGACCGTGCAGGTCTTTTTCTGCCGTCATCTACTATGTTACTATTCAGCTGCTATACAGAGAGCCATTCTGTATACACTTAGGATGGGAAAAGGCAGTTCTACGTTCTTTGGATTCAGTGTAGTTAAATGAGCACAGAAATTGGTCCAGAAAGTTCCCTGATGCAGCAGTGATTTTGTTTTTCTTTTTTGACCTTCAAAACACTGGCCATCATCGTTCTGTGCATATTTTTGATCACTGATGATCTAAGTTAAGAGATGTGAGAAGTTGTTTATGCCGATAAGAGTACAGTGAGCATTTTAAAAAAATAAAAAGCGCTCCATATGTTTTCTGAGGCTTTTCCATCTCAGAGTTTATTTTTATATAAGAATGTCAAGTATTTAACACTCACACGGTGAACAGTAGGGTGTTTTGTTTATATGTTTTGGGTTTTTTTTTTTGGTTATTTATCCGGATTCCCATTATCTCGATAAATGCTGGCTCCTCCCAGAAAATGACCACTGACTGCCCCTGGATTATCCAGATAGTGTCGCTGAACATTTTCTCTGAGTACTGTGGCATTATCCGGATGATGCTGCTTCCCTGTCGCATTTACGTGACCACAGTTGCATCTGGTCCATGGCTGGTGTAACTCTGAGCATGTAAACGTAAAGTGCGTTGATACTAGGCTACTCTAGCATTCTCTAATGGAATCTGGGTGCCCAGACGCTGTTAAGAAGAGGCTGTCGTCACGTCCCTGGGGCATCTAAACAGACGTGCTCGGTTATAGAATCGCCCCCCCATAGTTATTAAATAGGCCCCATTGAGAATAATGGAGCTTGTGTTATTTACCGTATTTTCACGCATGTAACGTGCTGATGTGTATTAACCAGGTGCAGCCCAAAGGAAGGTGCCCCCCCCCCTCCCCGGTCTGAGATGCCGCCCTCCCCCCTTCCTTCCTCCACCCTGTTCCCCGAGTTTACCTTCTTTCTCCATGTTCCAAAAGCCGGTGAACTCAGGGTGGAGGAAGGGAAGGGGAGAGATGCCTTTCCCTAAAGCACCGCCTTAGGTGGCCCAATGGTCGGCCCGCCCCTGGTATTAATGTACACAAATCTGGTGCAGATGTAAAGAAAAAAAACCCTCATATAATGTGCGCGTGTTATATGTGTGAAAATACCCTTCCTCTCCCTGGAGTCTTCCATTGCGTTCCACCAACATTATCTCCTCTCCTCAGCTTCCCCACATCTTCCTGCATAGGTTGGTGATGGGGGCTGCTGCCTTGGGGCTCCCCCTCCCTGGAGTTCTCTGTGCGCCAGTGACGACGACTCCTCCCCTCGGTTGCCTTTGGGTTTCCTGTTGTCTGCTGTCCTCTCCTTCCCTCTACCCACAGGCTTCCTTACTTGTTTTGGTAATCCTTTCTAGCAGGGACCCTACACAGGCAGTCTTGCATGTCATTGGGGGCCTTTCTTCCTCAGATGTGTATACAGGAAGTTGCATCAGGAGGAGGAAAGGCCCCTGATGACACACAAGGCTGTCTCTGAGAGTCTCTGCTGGAGGGGGTTACCAAAACAACTAAGGAGGCCTGCGGGGAAGGGGAACAAAAGAGCATACACAGGGAGACCAATGGGAGCAGGAGACGTTGGCGCACATAGGAGTCCAGAGAGTGGGAAACCTGAAGGCAGCTGCTTCGTAAAAACAACAACAAAGACTATTATATAATGCGCACGGGGGGGGGGGGGGGGTATCGTATTTGTAAAAACACATATAATGCATGTATTATACGTGTGAAAGTACAGTAATGTTGGTGCATGTTAGCTTACAGTCTAAGGGCTTTACGTGAAATGTAACTTGCCTTGATTTGGCGTTTGGAGTATTGAGAAATTTAAATTTAAATTCCAGATCCAATGCCTTTCTTCCATTACAGGTTGACATCTGGTCTCTTGGTGTGATGGTTATAGAAATGGTTGATGGGGAGCCCCCCTATTTCAATGAGCCCCCTCTAAAAGCAATGAAGATGATCCGGGACAATCTACCTCCAAAACTTAAGAATGCACACAAGGTAGGGAAGAAACTTTCAGTGAGCTTCTGCTTTTATCTCATTTTGATGTTCTTTTTGCTGGGACGACTGCTAAAACATGCCATTCAGCTCCTAGGGAGAGCTGAGCCCACCTCTACTGACATGGTGACCAGGTTAAGAGCAGCCCTGGAAGTAACTCAGGATGGTTAAGTTGATTGATTGAGGTTTAAATATAAATTCTAGCCTAAATATTATTTGTGGCGTTCACTTGTTGCTTGTAATATTGCAAGTCTTCCTTTAATTGTACTTTGACAATTGAACAATAAAGTGGGGAAAAAGGGATAGAACTAGCTTTTGCTCTTGCCAGCGAAGGCCCCTACAGAAATTGATCGACACAGGTTTCGGAAAAAAATTATTAGAGCTTGAAAAGTCATTGTCTCTCTCTTCTTTGAAAGTTCTTTAAGGTGTACACAATAAATGCAACTTCTTTGTTTACAGGTTTCCCCACTGTTAAAAGGGTTCCTCGATCGAATGTTGGTGAGAGATCCAGGCCAAAGAGCTCCAGCCACGGAGCTGCTGAAACACCCGTTCCTGGGGAAAGCAGGACCTTCATCCAGCATTGTACCACTTATGAGGCAGAACAGGATGAGATGAGAGTGCAAAACCAGAGAGAGACCAACCACAGAGGGAGAAAGCAAACTCCACAGGCCCTCTGGGCACAGGGCTGCCTCCTATTAACCGCTGGAATGTAGCCTTCCTTTTGGGGGCTGGGAGGTTTATTCCTGTGTCCATCCATTTTCCAAGTCCTGCTGAGGAGTGAATCGTGACTTGCGTTTGAAGAGCACAAGAGACCTGGAACCTCAGAGATGGAGGAAGTGTTATCCAGGCCCTTCGCTGTGATTGCCAAATTTTGTCCGGCTGGTGGTGACCCTTGTCTGGATTTTTAGCTGTAATGTTGCTGTCTTCTTCACAGGGATGCGACCACCTTTTACTTCAACAATACTACTGAGGCGTTTTCGTGTCCTTGCTGTTTTTTTTTTTGTTGTTTCATTTTGTTCTTTTAAATGTGACTGCAACTTGTCATCGAAACTGAAGTTTTATACAATATTGAGGAAACACTATGTAAACTGACACTGGAAATTTTAATGTGTTTTACTGTATGCAGTCTTAAGGTTACTGCTGGGATTAGGGTGTGGTAACTGCATGTCATACCAGCAGCAAGCGAGCATTGAAAGGTGGAGAACAATAGTGCGTGTGTGTGAAACCCGTAGGATTTTTGGAATGCGTGTTTTCATAGCAGCTGGTAATATTGGGCAACATTGTAGGACTGTGGGAAGCAGTCAGCTGTCCATGTGGGAGATTAATACAGGCTGGTGAAGATCTGGGGGTGGCATTATTGGATGAGTGGGTAACTCTTTCCCCATCCTTTGCCTCCAATGACCCTTGTTAATATCTTTTCTCACCTTCCAACTCTCGCTATGGCAGGTATGTGACGTTATTTTGCTCCTTGCTTAACAGTGCATTGATTGATCTAACATACTACTCTCAGATTCCACCCTCCTGTTCTGTGCGGTGCAAATAGCACCACTGCAGGTGGCTCCCAGTATTGCAGTCCCGTGTACCACTGTTTCATGTGATTTGTTGTGTTGTAGTCCAGCTCATCTCGTTGATACCTTTTGTCAAACGTATCATGTTCTTAAGGCAAACTGTCAAGCCCTAAGAGGACTTTGCATACAGACTTCTCCTCTTGATTAATTAATCTGACCTTGCTTACTGCCCTGTGCAGTGACCACGTCAGTGGACGTAAAGCTGAGCGCTAGGCAGGCTTAGAACTCAGGAGTTGTGCCGTGATAGTGAGATAGTGGCCTTCTATATTTGCGTATGCTGTCTCCTATGACCCAGCTGAGAAGGGCGATGTGTAAGTCACATTCAGTACTGTGAAGGAAACAATTTAAGGTTTAAAAGTTAAGGAAACCCCCTCTAACCTCAAGGTTTCTCAGTAAAAAGATGTCAGCAGAACAGAAGATGACAACAGTGCTTTCAATGAGAAAAGAGAATGATGGCCCCTTCCAGTGTGCATTGTTCAATTACAGTTAAAATCAGCACAGAGATGATAGTGGACTCCCTCTCCCCCCCCCCCCCCCCCCATGCTTCCAAAGTCTTAATAGTCCATTGATTTGCTGTTTGTAACCAGGTGTATAGTTTTCTCGTAGGCACAAAATATTAGAGCCGAGATGTGATTGACCAACCAATTTTTGTTGCAGCTGAGACTCATATGTTTGTTTCTTTGTGTAGTGTTGAGTTTAAGCACTCCATGTGTTGTTTGCATAGCTATCAGCGTTTCAATAATTCCCATGTGAAAGTTCATCGTTTCATAAAGTAACACTAGCCACTCCCTGCCTACCTCTGGCATGAGCTGTTCCACGTGTTAGGCCAAATCCCAGTTTTTCTGCAGACTGTTAAGTCCTTTCTGTCGCTCCATTCAGGTCCGCCCTCTGTTTGAATTTTGCCATTCGCTTTTCTGTTAACTTGCAAAGAATGGTCTGTTCGTCTTCTGTGATGGAGAATATTAGAAATGTAGCAGTCCAAGAGGCCCACGGTGAACTGTACAGTCCTGATTCACAGTGCTTCCATTTGATGGGGACAAAACACTCGTCAAGGATACAGGAAAAGTAGCTTAGCCTATGGTTCTGGGATGTTCTTGCAACCACAGGTGTTCATCCAAAATCAGGGTGAAACGTGTATAGTATTTTACAGACACTGCTTTAAAATATAGGTGCCTTCATGTTTTCTTCTCTTGCTCTTTCATTCACATATGCGTGTACACGCCTATTCTCTCTCCCCAAAACCTAAGGTCACTGTGGGGACAATTCTAGATCTGGGTGCCACGAGGCAGGAGCCTATTCTGTATCGGTACCTGGGTGTTCAGATTCTGTTCTAGGAGACTAGCGTAACCCCATATCGACATGCCTAATGTTTTACACACCCACAGTTAGGCCTATCTGCAGGCATCTGAATGCAGCAGCGATATCCATAAATTAGAGTATCCTATAAGTTACATGCATGAGTGGGAGCTCCGCCCATGTGTACGACCCCCTTGCATTTATGGTAGAAGCTGAGCAAATTTCAATTTCAGCACTAAAACCTGCCTAAAATTGGAATTTGGCCTCGTTTGGTCTCGGCTAAAAATGCTGGTGCGCTTTTGGCCGAAACTTCATGCTGAGTCATGTAGCTCTCTCTTTAAACAGAAACGATCCCTCCTCCTGGACCCCCGGGCCTGCCTTGCCAGTCACTGGTGGTCTAATGGCACATAGGGTAGGGGCAATCCGTTGTCCCTGTTGTCAAAATGACTGGTGCTGAAGGGTTGTGATACCCATTTTGTCAACAGAGATAGCATGGGCAGGAGCAACTGGGGATCGCTTCTGCACTGACAATGCCACTAGACCACCAGCAACCTGAAGGCAAGGCTCGGGGAGCCTACAGGTGGAGGGAGAGAGCACAGGGGCTGCAGCACCGATTCAGGGCAGTAATGACCAGTTTTGGTTTTGGCCTCATGAGTCTGTCTTGGTTGAAACCGAAAAAGCCCATTTTTGGTTGCCCTCTAATTTATGGCTGTGTAGGTTAGGTGCGCTGTTATAGAATAGCACTTTGGGGTGGGGGGGGGGGGGGGATACACTTTACACTTACATGCATAGAAGTGCTAGTTGTCTATACGTTCACATGCACATGGGGTGCATAAGTTGTGGTTTCCTAGATTAGAGAATTACACTTTATGTGGCTTAAGGTGACGAAGAATAGGAGAACCTATCCTGCCTTTTCAGCTCCTCTTCCAAAGCTTTTCTCAGTCTGGTTTTAAACCAAAAGCTGACCCCCCCCCCCTCTCTCTCTCTACCCCAGAGGTATGTCTTAGCCATTGTGTAGGACCTTTTGTGCTCATTATCTACTCCTTTCACTGTAAACCAGGGGTTCTCAACCCAGTCCTCGGGACACACCTTTCCAGACAGGTTTTCAGGATGAGATGAATTTGCATACATTGGAGGTAGTACATGCAGACATATCTCATGCATAGCCATTGTGGGTATCCTGAAAACATGACTGGCTAGGTGTATCCCGAGGACTGGGTTGAGAGAATCCCTAAAAAAAAAATACAGCCTTGCAAGGCAGACTGACCAAGTGACAGCGTGAGGACCTGATGTACACATCTCAATGATGGCTGCCCCTGGGCATGCTGCAGACTACCGCTGCTCTGTCCTCCTTGTTACGTAAAAGGAAATATTTATGAAATCTAATTTTTATAACACTACAGTATTTCCTGGTGGGTTTAATTTTGTTATAAGAGACTCTGCTGTGACACTAATGAACCTAACAAAGATCCTTTCATTTATTGGACTGAATTGTACAAATGAAGATGTGGAATTTTGTTTTTCCTTTTTTGTTAGGGGGAAATCTAAAAAATAGTTTAAATGCTAGTTTTATAAATATAGATTTTGGGAATACAAAATGTCTTTGTGGTGGTTGTTTTTACACTTAATTTTTCTGTTCCACTGAGTGGAAGTAGAAAAGCTAAATTCCGAGGAGCAGCTGGATTGGAAGCAGAACTGGAATAAAAATATATGAATTTTATGATCATCCTGTTATTAGCATAATGTGTTGTCATACTCCTATGAAACTATCACTTGGAATCCCACCAGTGTGCTTATTACCAAGACGAGCCATCCCGTAGAGAATGAAGCAAAGCAATAGTGTACTTGAGTGTTCCTACACTGTTTGTGGCTAGTCATGGACAGGAAATTCTAAATAGTGTCACCAGTGTACAGAGTCCTCAATCTGATTGTCGGGGTATTCACCATGAAAGTGCATATGTTGAGAAACCCCACAATAAGATCATTCTATAAGCTGGTGCCTAAATGTACGTTCCAAAAAGAAGCACAAGGAGCTTTCAAAAAACACGGTCCACGTTTCGGCAGCAGATGCCTACGTCAGAGGTCTGTTGTCTCCAATGAAACAGTTAATCTGATGTTCCAAAACATGCGTCTTGAAAAAGACAGGTCCGCTCAAAACGTCATGAAGAGATGTTGAGAAAGCATGGGAACAAATTATACACCTGGTCTAATGTTCCGCTGTATGAAAGTAGCCAAACACGGGCATGATTAGCGCTGCAGCTATTTCATTGGAGACAATAGACCCTGATGCAGACATCTATTGCCCAAACATGGACCGTGTTGGGTCTGATTAATACTGGAGTGGAGGAGTGGCCTAGTGGTTAGAGCACCGGTCTTGCAATCCAGAGGTGGCCGGTTCAAATCCCGCTGCTGCTCCCTGTGATCTTAACCCTCCATTGCCTCAGGTACAAACTTAGATTGTGAGCCCTCCTGGGACAGAGAAATATCCAGAGTACCTGAATGTAACTCACCTTGAGATTCTACATGGAATGTTGCTACTATAGGAGATTCTACATGGAATGTTAATGTTGCTATTCCACTAGCAACATTCCATATAGAAGCCTGCCCTTGCAGATCAGCAATGTGGCCGCGCAGGCTTCTGTTTCTGTGAGTCTGACGTCCTGCACATATGTGCAGGACGTCAACTCACAGAAACAGAAGCCTGCGCGGCTGCATTGCTGATCTGCAAGGGCAGGCTTCTATATGGAATGTTACTAGTAGAGGAGTAGCCTAGTGGTTAGTGCAGTGGAACATGGAATGTTGCTACTACCTGAGATTCTACACAGAATGTTGCTAGTGGAGGAGTGGCCTAGTGGTTAGAGCACCGGTCTTGCAATCCAGAGGTGGCCGGTTCAAATCCCACTGCTGCTCCCTGTGATCTTTAGCCCTCCATTGCCTCAGGTACAAACTTAGATTGTGAGCCCTCCTGGGCCAGAGAAATATCCAGTGTACCTGAATGTAACTCACCTTGAGCTACTACTGAAAAAGGTGTGAGCACAATCTAAACAAATAAATAAAGTACAGCTGAGATGCTCCCTATTTTTGAAGGCTCCCTGTGCTTCTTTTTGGATCGTAGTTGTTTTCTGCTTTGCCTTTGGATGCCCTCTACCTCTGTATTTAGCCTAAATGTACATGTCACTTGTAGGCACCAATATTTGGATGTTATGCACAACGTTCTCTCGAATTTTTGCTGGCCGACATGCACATGAAGAACTTTTTGTGTGCAAGTTTTCAGCCTCACCTCAGTGTACAATATAGCCTTTGTTCATGATAAAGCCAGCAAAAATGTTATGTGCGCAGATGCTAAGCCTGTGCGCTTCCCTTTCTGACCCGTATGCGCACAGCTTAGAGGAAACACTGGTTATGCGCAGATGTGAACTAGGTGCTGTTCTATAAAAGGGGGGGAACATACACAGGTGGGCCATCGGCATTTCTTCAAGTGATGCCGCAACTTGAGGAATGTAGACCGACCTGGCCGACTTAACGCTAGTATTCTATCTTCCTATTTATAACAGACTCGAATCTTCAATCCAGGGAAACAAATACAGGAATCACAAATATTCCCAGCAGCTCACCATTCTAATCATATGATGCAAGAACTCATCATTTTGAAAAAAAAATAAAATGTAGTGCCATCAGAAGCAGGAAAACTCAAATCTGCAGTATCCACTGCTTTAACATTTGCCTTAAATCGTCATCAGTCCTTTTTATACAAATTCCCTAGCTGAATTTGAGCAATCGCTTGCCACCAATCTTTCCAAGAATGTTGGAAACCCGTACAATGTTGTACAAGAGATGCAGAAATCACTCTGTTAACGATGCGAGAGTTAACGTTTATTGCTCTTGGTGATCGACCCACATACAATAACAGGCATGGGCATAATATAACATGAACAGTATTACTGGAACCATAAGAAGTTCTTGATCTTGAGATAATAAGACAAATTGTTACTGGATGAAACCAATCAATGCCCTCAATAGTTGATATACACTACTGATATTGGCCACATTTAAAGCGCCCCACCGATCTTCCTCAAGAGCACCATAATCTAAGAGTATTCTATAATGGCATCTTGGTTTGCAGATGCCATTACACCAGTGTGTGCAAATGCCCCCCTAAATGGGGTAATTAAGCCTTCAACCAGGGGTATTGAGTCAAAGAGCACAAAATGTGAAAAAATACAGTATTCATATGTTAAACCCATAAAAATGATACATTTTTTGTGGAGGAGTGGCCTAGTGGTTAGGGTGGTGGACTTTGGTCCTGAGGAACTGAGTTTGATTCCCACTTCAGGCACAGGCAGTTCCTTGTGACTCTGGGCAAGTCACTTAACCCTCCATTGCCCCATGTAAGCCGCATTGAGCCTGCCATGAGTGGGAAAGCGCAGGGTACAAATGTTAACAAAAATAAAATAGATACTATTGGAGATTCTACATGGAATGTTGCTACTATTGGAGATTCTACATGGAATGTTGCTATTCCACTAGCAACATTCCAGGTAGAAGGCTTCTGTTTCTGTGAGTCTGACATCCTGCACGTACGTGCAGGATGTCAGACTCATAGAAGCAGAAGCCTGCGCGGCCACACTGGTGATCTGCAAGGGCCGACTTCTACATGGAATGTTGCTAGTGGAATAGCAACATTCCATGTAGAATCTCAAATAGTAGCAACAGTGGAGGAGTGGCCTAGTGGTTAGGGTGTTGGACTTTGGTCCTGAGGAACTGAGTTCGATTCCCACGTCAGGCACAGGCAGCTCCTTGTGACTCTGGGCAAGTCACTTAACCCTCCATTGCCCCATGTAAGCCGCATTGAGCCTGCCATGAGTGGAAAAGCGCGGGGTACAAATGTAACAAAAAATTTAAAAAAATATTTATTTATTTATGCAATCTTGTATCCCACTATTATCCAAAAATGTTTCAGTTCAAAGTGGCTTTCAATTTATGTTTCGGTGGAGTTACAATAGCGTTGTACAGCATGGAGAGGGCATCTATAGAAATGAACTGTGCATCACAATGCTTGTGTTTTGAGCGTCTCAACCAAGTTTAATCGCACTTATGTATTGTTTTTAAACTTGTTTAAATTCTCAGAGAGGTTTATCAATTATATTAGTATTGTGGAATAGGTAAATAAGGGATGGTTACTTACCATTACAAATAAGACGGGACGCACCATGAAACTGGTGGCAGATATAAAACACATTTTAAAAAGTTTCATTTCAGTTGTTGCACAATTAAGCTGTAGATTTGTTTGCTAGAGGATGTGGTCATGTATCAAGCTAGGGTTAGAAGTGATTTGTACATGTTTCTGGAGGACAGATCCATTTACCCAGATTCTGTATATATAGCGCCTTAAAGTTCTGTGCAGCCAAATTCTACCCCAACTTAATTGGTTAACAAGCCAATTGGTGCTGATAGTTGGCCACTAACAAGCAATTATTGGCAGTAATTAGAATTTACGCACGCAACTTTCTAAGCATATTCTGTAAAGTGGAGCGCGTAAATTCTAACGCGCAGCTCTGAAAAGGGTCATGGGCATTCCTAAAAATTATGTGTACTGTTATAGAATATGCCTGATCCGCATCTAAGTTAGTCACAGGCAATTAACACCAAGTTTTAGTTGGCGTAAATGGTCCCACCTAAATTTTAGTCGGAACGAGTGCTGTGCGTATTCTGTAAACCACGCCCAACTTTAGCCAAGGTTTCTAGAATAGCACTAAGCGCCATATATAGAATTCACCCCTTAATGCTTACGAGCCAGGGAGGTGTGATTGCTGCCTCCATCTGGGATCGATCTATCGGATTCTGATTGTGGCCAGTCCACTCTAAAGTGACAGAATCCTGGGTTCTCTGGACCATTGGTCTTACTCAGCAAGTCACTTCTTATGTTCTTGTGCGCAAACGTAGCTTATACATATTATCATATATAGCCTGAAAGACCGACCACCAGGTGATCTTTGAGGACAGAGTTGAGAACCATGGTTTGTTGAGATAGGGACGTCAGTGTTGATTATAAACAAAAAGTATAGTTACTGTGATGATTATAAAACTAACGAGCCTGTATCTGACCATCTGAGATCTGTATTAATATAACCAGTATACAATATTTTATTTATCTACCTGACTCCGGGGAGGCTCCAGGGGTTTGTTTGCTGCCAGTGGTGGGTCCGCTGCAGGATCACGCGTCTGGCGCAAACTGCGGGGTTCCGGACCACCACTGGATGGAGGCGAGAGTCAGGCATGGCTGGGAGTGGAAGCCCCGGGTTTCCCAAGGCCTGCAGGAACTAGGGAAATGCTGTACCAGCATGGGCAGCATTGGTGGAGTGCAATGACGGCAGTGACATGCGCTCATGCGCACTGGCTACAGTCTGCCCGATGGCTCTGGAGTTGTGCCGGAGCATCGGGAATCACTGCGCCACCAATAATTTATTAAAATATAAGGGGGAAGATCTTGTTGACACGGGAAGGGTCTAATTAAAATTTGTATGCGGCCGAAATCGGGCCTTTGGTGCCTTCTCGCATGTGCGAATTGTGTGCATATGGCACACTTTTAATTAGTTTGTGCCTGGAGGTTGCTGGGAGAAACAGGGGGGGGGGGCTATTGGGAGCATCCTGATAATCAGGGTAACCTTGCAAACGGCGCAAAATTTTGCACAGGCACAGTAAAGTCTAAGGAGACCTTCACTGACACCTTTGGAAGTACCGAAGGTTGGAAATACACGGGTGAGTCTGGCGAAATTATTTAAGCAATTGATATAGTGTTGTTCCTGAGAGGGAAAAATGTTCTCAGGGTTAAAAACAAAAAGTTATTTATATATAATCTCCGCTTGCACTTAAAAAAAATATATGGGATGGGTTACACCATGGAGGCGCCGCTGAATATTCATGGTTCGCCATGGGCAAGCGATTTAAACCTCCAGGAGTCTCACTGGGTCATTTAAATGACTTTAAATACCGGACAGCTAGTGCCAAATTTCAATGGCATGCAACTCCAAAAGAGGTGTGGATATTGGCAGTACCTGGGTAACTGCTGGCAGCTGCCTTGTACCTGGATATTAAGTGCCAGTACCCAGATAGATGCTGGCACCAAATTTCAAGGCATAATCCAGCTGTGTGTGGCCAGTGTTTAACAAAAGGCCGACCATTGCCGGTTGAATATTACTACTACTTGACATTTCTAAAGCGCTACTAGGGTTACGCAGCGCTGTACATAGAAGGACAGTCCCTGCTCAAGGAGCTTACAATCTAAAGATTACTTTATACTGTGTAAATTAGGCACGAAAGAAATGTCTTAAACTTCTTTCTAAATTGTTTAAAATCTCTTTCCAACTGTACCTCTTCTGGAAGTATATTCTATACGTAGAGTCCCTTATAATGAAGGAATGCACAGCTAGTCCCGGCCCTGGGACCTCAGTGCTCTCATGGGTTGGATTCTAGCATCACCATTTCAATTCAAAATCAGAAGATTTTCAGCTCTCTATTCCCCGTACTTGGAGTAAAAAAAAAATATATATATATATATATATATATAAGAACTGGCTTTGTAACCCTCTCTAACGTAGTAGATGACTGCAGAAAAAGACCTGCATGGTCCATCCAGTCTGCCCAACAAGATAAACTCATATGTGCTACTTTTTGTGTATACCTTACCTTGATTTGTACCTGTCCTTTTCAGGGCACAGACCGTGTAAGTCTGCCCAGCACTATCCCCGCCTCCCAACCACCAGCCCCGCCTCCCACCACTGGCTCTGGCACAGACCGTGTAAGTCTGCCCAGCACTATCCCCTCTAGACCGATATATACAACTTTTTTTTTTTTTAATTCACAAGACATGGCAGGGAGCCACACAGTCAAGCCATTGAAGAAAATTATTACCAAGTGGAAGTTAATGAAATGGCGATTGCTTCAGCTTTATTTTTTTTAGAAGATTTGGCATGCTTTCTTCAGAACAATCTCAGAGCCTTTCTTGTTTACATGCTGTGTGGGAATTGTCAAGATCAGAGCTGTGAGAGATACACAGACTGGTTAGTGGGTGTTAGGACTGTATGGGAGAATGAGAGGGAAGATAAACAGACTGCTGGTAGGTAGTAGCCAATGAATGAGAAGGCAAGATTGAAGACGGGGCAGGGAGGAGCTGTTGCCTGGTGAGTTGCTGTTGGTGCAGGTGGTGAGGTGGAGGTTGTAAGTATGTGTGTGGGGAGTCCATAAATAGGATGATGGGGGAGTTATCTGTGCACGAGAAGAGTAGATAGTACTAGGAGTAGAGGAGTTGGTGAATGGAGAGGAGTAGGTCCTTTAGATGCTGACTAGAAGGGAAAGGGTAACTGGCTATGTGTAGACCAGTTGTCAGTGTGAGGTGTCTGAGGATCTGTAGAAAGTGCTGGGAAGTTGGATTATTAGTTTTATTTATACGGTCTGTGCCAGAGCTGGTGGTGGGAGGCGGGACTGGTGGTTGGGAGGCGGGGATAGTGCTGGGCAGACTTATACGGTCTGTGCCAGAACCGGTGGTGGGAGGCGGGGATAGTGCTGGGCAGACTTATACGGTCTGTGCCCTGAAAAGGACAGGTACAAATCAAGAACCCTACAGGCACCATACCCTTTTAGCCTACGGCTCCCTCCGTGATAATTTGTCACCTCCCCTCTCTTCCTCTCCCTCCTTCGTTATTTCTCTCTCTCCTGTGCCCTTGTCCACTGTACTTTGTACTATTGTTTGCTTATTAATTATTGTACGCCACATTGAGCCTGCCCATGGGCGGGAATATTGTGGGATATAAATGTCATAAATAAAATAAGGTAAGGTATACACAAAAGTAGCACATATGAGTTTATCTTGTTGGGCAGACTGGATGGACCGTGCAGGTCTTTTTCTGCCGTCATCTACTATGTTACTATATTTATTTGGATTTTGCTCTCATCTTTTTCAGTAGTAGCTCAAAGTGAGTTATATTCAGGTACACTGGGTATTGCCCTGTTGCCGGAGGGCTCACAATCTAAGTTTGTACCTGAGGCAATGGAGTTGAGGAGTAAGTGTAAATACTGACAGGAGGTATGTCTTTCTAGGTCACTGATCCGTGAGGACTAGGAGGTTCTGTAGAGACCTTTAGGTGGGTAGAGGATCATTTCTGAGAGTCAAATAGTAAGGATGTGTATTCATTTGAATGTCGTTGCATATCATTTTTAGGCTAAACCAGGAATCAATCCTCCCTTCCCAAACTTTTGTGAAATCTTATGAAGCAAAAGAATGCACACCTCAACATTGCCCCTAACACAAAATAAAAATGATTAAACAAACTGAAAATTCATGTAAACAAAGCTAAACAAAAATGTTTGAGCTTCACACTCTTCAACTAGGAGGTTTTCTAGATGCTGGTTAGGAGTTTGAGGCGCTGTAGGTGTCAGATTGTAGGAGTTATTGGTAAGTATAGATTAGGAGATTTGATTGGTAGGGGGGTGTGTGTAGTAAGTAGTGTTGTGGTCAACCATTAGTGAGTGTGGGATAGGAGACAGTATGCCTATTAGGAATGTGGGGGTAATTGGTGAGTGAAGAGGAGGCGGCTTTGTAGATATGGATAGGCAGGAGTAGGAGGGTCTGTATAAAGACAGGGTTACCAGAATGCCTGAGCTGGGTCTGGTGCTGAGAAAGGAGGGAATAAAATGTAGTGATGTTTGTGAATTTAAAGAACCTCACTACTACTACTACCACACTATGTAGGGGTAATGGAAAACTGTTGTCAGTGGAGGGGTCAAACAAACAAATATCTGGCCCTGCAGAGATGCCAAGTTACCCAGTTCCAGCCTAGAGATTTTTTTTTTTTTTGCCCAGTCCTGGTTTGAACTTGCATCACAAAGCAGTATGGGATTTGTAGTGCCTGATCATGCCCATTGAAATCGGTGCTGCAAGTTCCATAATGCACCAGGATGGGATGGTCAGAAAGCCAGGACTGTCCCAAAATTTCGAGTCTGAAACTGGGTAACTTGGTCTGGACCCTGCCCCGAGGTTTCCAGTTGCTGATGCTGTCTTTGGACAAAATACTGGTCTATCCATGGCCCCAATAGCTCACCCCATTCTTGAAATGCCATGCCAGTCTCTTGCCTTTCCTTGCTCTCTTCAAAATGACCCATAGCTTCTCCTGCTCTACCATTGGTGTTTCCTGGCCTCATACACACATCCAATCCTTGACATTTACAAAAATGCCCCTATGCCAGGAACCAGTGGGGAAGAGGGGGCACTATCAACATTTCCATTCAAGCTGCCATCCACAGCAGAGCTGCCCAGGTGGCATAGATGATGACTGCGGAGGGCTGGGGTCCTTGGGTAGTGAGGAATAGGAGATTCTGTAGCTATTAACTAATACTTCATTTGAATCCTTGGCCAGTAAGGCATTAGGTGTTCTCTAAGCATTAAATGAGGGAGTAAGAGCCTTCCTAGGTGCTCTCTGGGTATTACAGATTAGTAGAGAGTCAGGGTGTTCTCTAGATGCTGTTGGAGGGTTAGGGGGGTCAGTGGGGAATCAGGGCATTCTCTACATGCTGTTATGGGTGACACTACTAGACTCAGTGAGGAATGGGCAGCATCCTTAAATTGTTCTCTGTGGATTATGGTTCAGTAGAAGCCCTCTTTAGATGCGGTTTGGGGGTTATGGGTTAGTGGGGAATCAGGGCATTTTTTGATGATGTTTGGGGGGGGGGGGTTAGGGGTCAGCAGGCAATTGGGGCATTCTCTAGATGCTGTTTTGGGGTTAAGGGTCATACCACTAGGGTCAGTAAGGAATGGGGATTATGGGTCAGTGGAAAGACTGGGAATTCTCTATATACTGTTGCGGGGTTATGGATCACCACTAGGGTCAGTGAGGAATCAGGAGCCTCCCTAGGTGCTGCAGGAGGCTATGGAAAGTCAGGGTGTTCTCTAGATGTTGTATTGGGGTTATGGGCCTCACCACCATCTCTAGGTGTTGTCCTGGGGGGTTATGTTTCAGTGGAAAGCCAGGGTATTCTCTAGATGCTGTATTGGGGTTATGGGCCACACCAGTAGGGTTAGTAGGGAATGCACAGCATCCCTAGGTGCCCTCTGGGGTTTATGGGTCAGTGGAAAGTCAGTGCATTTTCTAGATGCTGTTTGGGGATTACAGGTCATCACTAGAGTCAGTAAGGAATCGGGAGCCTCCCTAGGTGCTCCCCGTGCTAGGGGGTTACGGATCAGTGGGGAATCAGGGCAATTCCCTAGATGGGGGTTAGGGATCAGTGAGGAATCAGGAGCCTCCCTAGGTGCTGCTGGAGGTTATGGGTCAGTGGAAAGCCAGGGTATTCTCTAGATGCTGTATTTTTATTTATTGCATTTGTATCCCACATTTTCCCACCTCTTTGCAGGCTCAATGTGGCTTACAATACATCATGAGCAATAGCTATTGCTCATATGTTGTTCTAGGTGTGATCTCCTTGTATAATATTATAATATTGTATAATATACCCCCTCCCTCCCCCTACTCACCTCCCTCCCCCTCTTCCCTTAAAGATTCACCCCACGCTTCATGGTCTCTCGTGCCCATCCTCGTCCCTTCCTATTGGGGTTATGGGCCACACCAGTAGGGTTAGTAGGGAATGAGCAGCATCCCTAGGTGCCCTCTGGGGTTTATAGATCAGTGGAAAGTCAGTGCAATCTCTAGATGCTGTTTGTGGGGTTACGGGTCATCACTAGAGTCAGTAAGGAATCGGGAGCCTCCCTAGGTGCTCCCTGTGCTAGGGGGTTACGGATCAGTGGGGAATCAGGGCAATTCTCTAGATGGGGGTTAGGGGTCCGTGTGTGTGTGTGTGTGTGTGGGGGGGGGAATCAGGAGTCTCCCTAGGTGCTGTCTGGGGATTATTACAGGTCACCACATGGTCACTGAGGAATAGGGAACCTCCTTGGTAGGGTTCCGTCTGGGGCTACGTTCCAATCGGCAGCGAGGCGCTGCGGTGGCGGCTCGGAATTTCCAGGCAGTGACGTAAAGGAGCGAGTGGGCGGAGTTTCCTTCTCTGGAGTCTGGACCAGTCTCTGGAGAGACTCATTCAGCGTTCGAGACTGTCTGGCTGGTAGCTGACTGCTCCTCTCTCCTGTCCGGGACAGCACAGGTAAGAGGCTCCTTCCGTGCCACCTCCCCGGACCCGAACTTTCTCTCTGCTTTCTATTTAAACCGTAGCTGATGGGCCGTTTCTCGGAAAGTCCTAGATATTAACTGCACATTATAGGACATGGTTGGTTGTGTCTTTTACGAGCTCTTCTCGTCCCAGGCAGAAAGTATTCACTTTCATTCTGATTTTGACCTTGTTCCTCGTTTTTGTTTTGGCTTCTCCTTGACTGCAGTTGTTTACAGTTAACATTTCTCAGAAACCATGTCCTAAAGATCTGATCGAGCACTGCCATTTTTTGTCTTCCAAGTGTGTCCATGACTAATTCATTGCTGTCAGGGAAAACGGGACTAGATTAGTGGGTGGGTGGGAGATGATGTGAGTGGATCATTAAAAGGGGATTTATTTCCTATTTTATTGAAACTTAAAAAAAAATAATTTTGCAAAGAGCAAACTTCAGACGTTTGTGTACGGAAATTTTATTATACCATAGAAAGGTCTGATGGCCAGTGAGTAGTCAATAGGGGAGGAATGTTGGATCTGCATCGATCGCGCACCAGGAAGGGAACTGCTGGTACTGTCAGGAAGAACTTTCCATACAATTCCCACCAAACCTACTCTGGTAAAATCTATAAGCAAAAAAAAAAAAAAAAAACAACAACCAGAGAAAAAATGATGGTACAATGTGAGAGGATTGACCCAACTAAATTCTTTAAAGAAAAAATAATAAAGATGGAAAAATGAAAAAAAATTAAAAGTACTGAATTTTTTTTTTTTTGAAATGGAGAAGTTCTCACCCAAGCGAAGCGAAAGTATCGCCTCTAAGGGTAGACAAGTTTCTCAATCATAGAACAACTCCGATAAATTTTTTATATTCTTTGAGCATCACCTGTGCTCTTTATGTTTTAAATAGTGAATACCCAATACCAGGAAAATATTATACTTATTAAACAGCGAGGTCAATCCTATCACTTCCACCGTTGACCTCATGCACTAAAACTCAAGATTCTAGAGTTCAGTTTCACTAACTGTCTATCAAAAACTAAGAAGTGATAAGAAATGATAAGATGTTACTGGGACATACCTGTAGTCTACTGGGCTATAAGAATAGTTCCTCGACTACCCCAGTTTCTCATTGTATTACTATTATTAAATTCAAAAAGAATTCTCTTAAGGTTACACAAGTAACCAATGTATGTAATGACCTATACTAATTACATTCACCTGCTGATACTATCTTAAAGCTGACTACCATAATAGCATATAATAAGCGTTTGCGTAGAATTGTATAACATGTTACTATAATTCTATGATATTGGTTAACATACTTTGGGAGGAGCCTGTAGACCAATTTATCTGTTGGCTTTTTTTCTTTATGGTAGTCAGCTTTAAGATAGTATCAGCAGGTGAATGTAATTAGTATGTCATTACATACATTGGTTACTTGTGTAACCTTAAGAGAATTCTTTTTGAATTTAATAATAGTAATACAATTAGAAACTGGGGTAGTCGAGGAACTATTCTTATAGCCCAGTAGACTACAGGTATGTTCCAGTAACATCTTATCATTTCTTATCACTTCTTAGTTTTTGATAGACAGTTAGTGAAACTGAACTCTAGAATCTTGAGTTTTAGTGCATGAGGTCAACGGTGGAAGTGATAGGATTGACCTCACTAATAATAATTTTTCCTGGTATTGGGTATTAGTATTTAAAACATGAAGAGCACAGGTGATGCTCAAAGAATATAAAACATTTATCGGAGTTGTTCTATGATTGAGAAACTTGTCTACCCTTAGAGGCGATACTTTCGCTTCGCTTGGGTGAGTTAATACTCTGAGAACTTCTCCATTTCAAAAAAAAATTTTCAGTACTTTTCATTTTTTTTCATTTTTCCATCTTTATTATTTTTTCTTTAAAGAATTTAGTTGAGTCAGTCCTCTTACATTGTACCATCATTTTGTCTCAGGAAGATCAACTTCTGGATATAGGGAGAGTTCCCTACACTTGAGCTGCATGAGGAGGGAGTCGAGGAAGATGAAGTTGATCCTCTTGCGGTCTGGAGTCCCCCTTGGGATAACAGGACAACACGAGTTCTCTGGAGACCAGCAAACTAAAAGCACATGATATATCAGAAGGGGCTTTTATCACCGAAAAGAGGATGTGCCTTCCCACAGACAGTATCACAGGCCTTTCACAAGCTTTGCTCAGCTGTACTCTCCAGTAATCTGACTAGCACAGAGAAGCCTTGAAACAGCTCACTGAATTCTCATCTAGGTTTGATTTTTGGGAGGTCTCCTCCTACTTTGTGAATATCCAAATAGCTCATGTGTATGGATTTGTAGTATGGAGTGTTGCCACGATTTGGGTTTCTGCCAGGTACTTGTGACCTGGCTTGGCCACTGTTTGGAAAACAGGATACTGGGCTAGAAGGACCATTGTTCTGACCCAGTATGGCTACTCTTGTGTTCTTATGAAAACCTGACCTCTTGGCCGTGTCTCCAGAACTAGACTACAAAAACTGACTTCAGTCACAGTCCAGGGCTCTAAATAGTCTTGACCTGCTCAAAATTAAAGGTTATGAAACACTTGTAAACAACTTATTTGCTGCTTTGACAAGGGGATCCAACACAGTCTGCGTTTTGGTGTAATCAAACGCCTGCATCAGGGGTCACAATAATGTTCAAAAAAATATACACGTGTATTATACATCAACTATATATATATATATATATATAAAGAAAACCCCACATACTACATGTAATGATAATAAAAAGTATATAAATGGAACAGTAAAATATAAAAAGAATATATATATATAAAAGGTTAAAATATATAACACAAGTGAAAAGTAATGATAAATAACAGAACTTTAAAGTTAAAAAATGCAATCAAACAAGATACATCAAACTGAAAAAAACAATTGACCATAATATTTGTTCATGTATAGAGCAACTGTGATAAAGGACATATTTTTTTTTTTATTTGCAAGAAGTCTTTATTGTGCAACGAAACTGTATAATCATAACATGCAAATGATAAAGGACATATTAAGTTTTATTAACAGCCTTAATTAGAAAAATGGTGCATAGTGTTAAGACTAGACTTCAAAACATATGTTACATAGCCATACAGATGTGCAAATAAAAGACAATGTGTATGGACTGAAAAAAAACCCAAGTAAAATGATGAAATCAGAGAGAGAGGAAACATAGTGTTGACAGACATAAAGGAGACACTAAGTGCCAAATACTTTTTTTTAAAGCAGCAGTGAAAGAAAACTAATCAAACAAATAGAAAAAAAAGAAATGGAGGTACTTCAAAAATAACTTAAGCTGCAATGAAAAAAAATATATAAATAAGAACCAGGGGCGTAGCTAGGTGGGGCCACGGAGGCATGGGCCCCCTCATATTTAGCCTGGGCCCCCTGCTTTCACCCACCGCCGACCCTCCCCTGCCACATTCGACCCCCCTCCACCCGCCGCCGTCAGGTACCTTTGCTGGCAGGGGTCCCCCATACCCCGCCAGCTGAAGTCCGCTTCAGCGCCGGTCTCTGGCGCGTTGCTGATCTGGATTCTGTTTCTGTGAGTCCTGACGTCCTGCACGTTCCTACGTTATTTATTACCTGAATTGGTTATTACTCTATTTACCATTAACTTTCTTTTTGCTTCGTATACAATTTCTCATTCATAATATATTTTCTAAATGTTGAACACCCATAGTTATCCCAGTAGGTTTATGATACAGTATTGTAAAATTGCATTCTTAACAACAAATTACTTTCTTACGCATTATTCTTTGTTATGTATCCTATGCTGTTTATTGTAAGCCACATTGAACTCAAACTTGTTTGGGATAATGTGGGATATAAATGTCAGAAATAAATAAATAGACAGACAGTAGAGGGAGATAGAAAGAAGGTGGTAGCTACTTTCTGCCTTGCAGTGGCGTTCGGAGGGGCGCTGACACCTGGGGCGGATCGCCAATGCACCCCCCCCCCCCGTGCAGCGCGACCCCCCCCCCGGCGAAGGGACACCCTCTACCCCGGCAAAAGAACCCCCCCCAGGTGCACGCCACTGGGGGGGGGGTGCCGCGTGCCGGTCAGCGTCATTGGTTTCCATGCTCCCTCTGCCCCGGAACAGGCTACTTCCTGTTCCGGGGCAGAGGGAGCATGGAAACCAACGATGCTGACCGGCGAGCGGCACCCCCCCCTCCAGCGGCGTGCACCTGGGGCGGACCGCCCCCACCGCCCTCCCCCTTGGTACGCCACTGCTGCCTTGGAGTGTCTGTTGGTCAGCCTCCACTTCAGTTTGATTTCACTGTCTATGTAGAGGTCCCTCCTGTTTGCTGTTCCTGACACTTGTAAACAAACCACAGTGAGTGCATTACTTATGGCTACGTGTTCAGATCTTTGCAAAGGGTCCTTTATTTTTAAAATTATTTTTCTTACAAGAAGCACCAAAACATTCTACAGTCTGTTTTGGTTTGGCATTAGGATGTACTAAGGAAGCCCTTAAAAATATGCTGTCACCTCCTCCGCTACAATGTAACATGATATTCAAAGAAATCATGGGACCCAGAGGTGTTCTCTGTTTTTGATCTTCTGCTTCAACATTTAATATAATGTATGTATTATTACTTTTTAAATAGTGCATTGTTCTTCTGACATTCACACTGAAGCCTTTTGCTGGGGGATGGGAAACCTGCAGATGCACCTTGGATTCAACATGGCAGCACCTATGTGGCTTGTGATTTTATTATTTCTGGTGTTTGGCTGTCCTTCTACCTCACAGAAGATTAGAGGTAACTTTCTTTGTACCGTTTCGTTTCTTTGTCCCCACCTCTTCGGTGCTGCTTTCGGCACCTAACTCTTACCTTTCAGGAACTCCAGACTCTCCAATTTGACTGCCCCTATTGGTCTGTCTGCTCACGCGTCTTTTAGATTGTAAGCTCTTCGAGCAGGGATTGTCCTTCTATGTTAAATTGTACTGCGCTGTGTAACCCTAGTAGCGCTTTAGAAATGTTAAGTAGTAGTAGTATTGTAAGGCAATTGAGTTTATCCGTGCTTAAGCATTAGTGTTAAATTGTGATTGTAGCTCTGTGCAGAACAGTCTGAGGAGTTGTCTGTTGTTAGTGACCCTGAGCCTACCTGGTAAGGATGGGAGGAAGGGGCGAGTCATGGAGATCCTTGCCAAAGAATTTGGTAAAAGCATAGCTTAGCAGGGTTTAAAAAAAGGGTTGGCTAATTTACTAAAAGGAAAGTCCATGAGCCATTATTAAGATGGACTTGGGAAAATCCACTGCTTATTTCTAGGATAAGCAGCATAAAATCTGTTTTACGGTTTTGGGATCTTGCCAGGTACTTGTGACCTGGATTGGCCACTGTTGGAAACAGGATATTGGGATAGACCTTTGGTCTGTCCCAGTATGGCAATGCTTCCGTTCTTATGTTCACAGTCCACCACCCCCCCCCCCCCCCCCCCCCGTAGCATTTTTTTTTATAACCAGACCATTAGGTGTGGTTGTCTAATTTAGTCACTCTGTGCTGAAACATTGGTGAAAGTAGGGGCAGAGTTATAGCTCAGGAAGGAGGGATCCCAGCTTGTTGGAGCAGGACATGCAACTGTTATAGACTTTTCCTGGATGAGTGCAGCTGATTCTATGCTGAATCTGCTGGCCTGGGGCCCAGCAAGGAGACAGGGTGAAACCTTCACTGAGCCGGAGGGGTATGAGACTTGTCAGTGCAAGAGGCAAGGTAGGGAACGATGGAAAGGTGGATGGGGAGGAACAGTATGACTTATATTATGCTGAATAAAACTGCAGTTCTGTCTTTTCCTGACAAGATTAACTTCCGCAAATCTCTGAAGACTCATCTCTTCCAAAAGGCCTACAAGGAAAATACATAGCCTAGAAAACTACTTCAACAATCCACACAGTTACCGCAGCTCACCTCTAACTTACCTAACACTTTCCGTCTATCCTCCCTTACCTAATCTTTAAAACAGTAATAATTGTACTTGTTATCATGAAACGACTATGCCTATCTTCTCTTACCAACATTCAAACTATAAGAATTGTACCTGTTATCACGAAATGATTATGTCATAACTACACTCTGTAAGCCACTTTGAGCCTGCAAATAGGTGGGAAAAGGTGGGATACAAATGCAATAAATAAATAAATTGGACAGATAATTCTTCAACAATTCTGTGGCTTGTATGGGAATTTTGGAGACATGGCCAACAGAAATAATGTGCCCCAGATATTCAAATATATCATTTTCCTTGATCACGCAGGGTCTGCCTGTGGAAGGGGCAGTTATTAAAGGGCCATCAGTGAAGCAATTTAGGTAGGAAGACAAAGGAGGCTGGTGGAGACTTCCAGGACAGAGTAAAATGGGAGGTGTATTGTGGAAAGTGAAAAAGAGCAAAGTGTAGAGCAGGGGCTTAGACAGACCTCAAGGTGGCAGGGGACCAGAGCCCAAGGTGGGTGGGGGGGGGCACATTTTGGTCACCCCCTCTGCCGCCCACTGCCGCTGCTGTATATCTTGGCTGGCAGGAGCCCCCAACCTCTGCCAGTTGAAGCACTGCTGCCGCAAATACCTTGGCTGGCGGGGGTCCCCAACCTCCGCCAGCTGAAGACTTCATCCAGCGCTGGTCTCCGGCGCCACCGCATTGCCTGTCCTGTTCTCTCTCCCCCTCACATCCGGCATGCTCCTTTTAGTGAAACTGAGCAAGCTCAATTTCACTAAAAGGAGCATGCCCGACGTGAGGGGAAGAGAGAGCAGGGCAGGCAATGCGGCGGCCCTGCCGCAGACCAACACTGGACGAAGTCTTCAGCTGGCGGGAGTTGGGGACCAGAGCAAATTTGGGGGACCCAGGTCATAGGTGCCCGGTATAAGAGGCTTGGACAGGCTAAGCCTCCCCTGCTGTTCTCTGAGAGGTTTAAATTGTTGATTTACCTCCATCCTCACAGCAGGAGCTGCAGTGAAAGCCCTCTAGCCTTGTGTAACCAATTGTAGAAATTGGTTTATGGTTTGTTTACCTTACTGCTGGGAGAGCAGGGGGAGGGGGGGGGGGTTGTCTGGGTTGCCAGGGAGATATTTAAGGGGGGGTGACTTCCTGACCTGCACTGAGAACAGATAGCAGCAGAATCGGACAACCAGACAACAAAGGTAGAAAAGATCATTTTATTTTCATAATAGTGTTTGGAATATGTCCACTTTGAGAATCAGGTGCTCAACATTAAAAGTTTATATTTATTTACTTATTTATGGCATTTTATCCCACATTAAACATGAATTAGGGTGTTTTGTGGCTGTACATGAGAATTGTGATATTATGATCCCTTGTTTCATACTGTTGACGGTTTGCATTTTCCGTATGGGTGGTATATTGGTGTATTAAGTTCTGCCAAGTGTAATATTTATGGTACAGTAAGGTTCTGAGTGTGTTTTTGCACAAAGTTGTGCATAGTGTTTTGCAGTTGAGCGATTGTGCTTAGAATATGCTTTGAGCAACCACTTTATTCTTTGACATATGATACATATCTAATATCTAAATTTAATAAAAGGTATTAATTGTGACTTTTATTTTTATTTTTAATTTTTTTCTGTGTTATCAGACAATTATGGATTTAAGCTCCACCCCTAACCCCACCCCCTTTAGCCTCCCCAAACAGTTGGGCCACCGACCGCCTATGCCCAGGTCCATGTGGCCCCACCCAGTTAACACCACTGGTGTAGAGACATCAGTTCCTCAGTGTGCAAAGAACAAGAGCAGCAAGAGAAAAAGCAGTATTTGCAAACATGTTTTGTTTTATTACTTTCTCTCAGACTGCCAGTGGCCCCAGGTCCCGGAGCATGGCGGCTTCCGTTGTGCCTCTTCATGTTCAATGCTCGCTGGTGGCAAAGCATTATCTGGCACCCTTGTGGAATATTACTGTGAGAGCGGCTACATGTTCAGCGGCCAGTCCAGGATCTCTGTGTGCAGGAAGGGGAAGTGGACAATGAACAACAGAGTCTCTTGCCAGGCTGTGGCAGGTGAGTTCTTAACCTGCTCCTGACTTTTGACTTGTTGCCTCTATTTGACATGGCCCTATGCCAGTGGTTCCCGAATCTGGTCCTGGAGGCACCCCAGCCAGTCAGATTTTCAGGATATCCACAAGGAATATTCATGAGAGAGATTTGCATGTACTGCCACCTCGCTATGCAAATCACTCTCATGAATATTCATTGTGGATATCATGAAAACCTGACTGTCTGGGGTGCCTCCAGGACCAGGTTGGGGAACCACTGCCCTATGTGTTTCTTAACCAGTGGCGTTCCTAGGGTGGCTGACACTCGGGGCGGATCGCCAATGCCCCCCCCCCCGGGTGCATTTTTACCTGCTGGGGGGGAGGGGGGCACGCGCCTGTCGGCTTCGCTCGTTCCATGCTCCCTCTGCCCCGGAACAGGAAGTAACCTGTTCCGGGGCAGAGGGAGCACGGAACGAGTGGCGCTGACAGGCGCGTGGCACCCCCCCAGCGGCGTGCACCCGGGGCAGACCGCCCCCCCCCCCCCAGGAACGCCACTGTTCTTAACATGTTTCTTAATGACAAACAGGTGATGGTATTTCCAATGATTGTACTTATAAATACAGAACACAGTTATCAATGTGCAAGTCAGAGTTCTTCAATTAAAGGAGGAAATCGCCTCAAAAACAAGCCCCTCCCACAAATAAAAATGGGGTAAAGGCTACAGCTTCATCATCACAGGCGTTTCTATAAACCTCCTCTTTTTTTAAAACATTTTTTTGAAAGTTCTTTTTCTTAATGCTCTATAACAAAGCCGCTCTGCCGAGTATACTGTATAAAACTTTTTAACTTAACTTCGGCTGACTGCAGGCTTTCTCCTCCCAGACCATGATTTAACTGTGGTCAACGGTCCCGTTTCACATTCCGCTGCTTCAGGACCACAGCCATGCAATCACCCAATTCTTCGGTCATAAATCAATCCGTTCAAAAAATGCCGACGGTAGCATGAAGAGGAGGTTTATAGAAACGCCTGTGATGATGAAGCTGTAGCCTTTACCCCATTTTTATTTGTGGGAGGGGCTTGTTTTTGAGGCGATTTCCTCCTTTAATTGAAGAACTCTGACTTGCACATTGATAACTGTGTTCTGTATTTATAAGTACAGTGAATGAATGGAACCAGTTTCCTTTTGATATATTTATAGTTTATATTTCCAATGATTGGACATTGAAATGTTAACAGTACACTGTTGGATGATTAGACATTTTAATTGCGATTAATCTTGTGTTTAACATTTTTTAATCTTGAGTTAATGGTCTGACATCGCTGTACTTACCTGGGTTGCAGGCAGCATCTTCATTGCAAGCAGGCTTCCTCCACTAGCCCTGAGAGCCTTTCTGCAGCTGTGCCCCGCTTCCTCTGATGCAACTTCCTGTTTCCACAGCTACAGGAAGGGTCTTGAGGCTGGAGCAGGAAGCCTGCTTGCCTTGCAGATGCTGCCCATGACCCAGGCGATGCCGGACCAAGATTAATCATGATTACAAATGTTCATCGCACAAAAAAATAACTAGCCGATTGTGTTAGTTCGGTGGTTCCCATACCTGATCCTGGAGACACTCCAGTCAGGGGTTTTCAGAATATCAACAATGAATATTCATGAAAGAGATGTGCATGCAAATCTCTCTCATGAATATTCATTGTGGGTATCTTGAAAACCTGACTGTCTGGGGTGCCTCAAGAACCAGGTTTGGGAACCCACTGTGTTAGTTAACTCAGTTAATTCAGAGCCCTAGTTAGCAGAAATCTTTATTAAAGTAAACTCCAACTTAACCGTTCCCTAGCATTGTTCCTTTTTCTCAACCATATCTGTAAAACAAGATTTTTTTCAAGAAATATCTAAAACTGACGATGGCAAATGTATCTGGTCTTCAGGATGATATAATTTAGCAACGTATTCAAATACATTTTATGAGACAGCAGATGCCCACAAGACATTTGCAGTGGTCCCAGCATTTGCAGGCTTCTCCCATCCAACCCAGGTACTGTCTCCCCCTCAACACGCTGTCTGTCTCCATCTCCACACCCACAAAGGTGCTCTCTCTCCCCCCCTCCCCACAGCTCTTTAGTTCCCATGGCATTACCTATTCCCAGGCACTCCAGCAGTTATTCCCTCATTAGTAGGGTGTACATGTGCTTTCCATTAAAGCACTCACACGTTCACTCAGCTGGTAACCAGGAAACTAGACTTGCTGGCCTGTGGGTTTCTCTTGACCTTTGAATTTGTAGCTTAGTTGGAGCCATGACTGGGATCCGGTGCAATGAGCCTTCATCTGCAATTCACTGGGTGCTCGACTGTGAACCAAAACTGAGCTAACCATTGTGCAAAGCCTAGCACGCCTTACTTCATTGGTCTCTCAGATAGCCTAACCCCAGCCAGACCTTGAGGTAGGAGGGGGCCAGATCCCAAAGTGAGGGGGCACATTTTGGCCTGCCTCCCCACCCACCCACCGCCGCTGCTGCTCATACCTTGGCTGGCGGGGGTCCACAACCCCTGCCAGCTGAAGCACCGTCTCCACACATGCCAAGGATACACTGGGCAGGGCTGAGCGCCGCTGTTTTGCAGCGTCGCAGGAAGAGGAGGGAGGCAGGCTACTCTCCCTCCTTCAACACACAAGGTAGGGGGGACTGGACCACCAGGGACCCCTTTGCTGGGGGATTAGGGGGGGCTGGAGACCCACCAGATCTCCAGCCCTCCCTGAACCTGGGAGGGGACCAGCGGTCCAGCGGACCTCCAGCCCCCCTGTCACTGGGGGGATGTTGGTTTGTTGCCCACTAGGCCACCAGGGACCTTTTGCTGGGGGAGTTGGGGGGGGGGGGCTGGAGACCCACTGGATCTCCAGCCCTCCCTGAGCCTGGGAAGGGGATCGTCAGGGGGACCGGAGGTCCGCCGGTCCTCCTTCCCCCTGTCACTGGCAGGTTTGCTGTTGGGGGGACTGGGGGCCTGCCAGCATGCAAATGCATGCTGGACAGAGGTCACCATTCCTCCCCAATGATCTGCAAACCCTAACGCCAGCTCGGAGCTGGCGTAGGGTTTGCCGCAGCCAGTGACCCAATCTTTGGCGTGCTGGCCGCTGATCATTGGGGATGAATATGTTTAGCCCTGTTAAGCATGCATTTGCATGCTAGTTGCGTTCAGAGCCCTCCAGCACGTTTCACGCGCTCAAGGGCTCTGATCATGGGGCGTTAGCATGGTGCTAACAGCCTCTAGCGCTGGCGTTTGCTTCTGATCATCCCCCTGTAAGTTCCTAACTCCCCCCACCCCCCCCCCACACACCTCTTTTATCTTCCTTTCCTAAATCAGCTTGTTAAATTACTGTCTCACAGATATATTAAGTCACTCATTCCCCGTTGAGTGTAAGTGCTTTACAAGTTAGTCCTGTTTTAAGGGGGCTAATTAAGAGGAAATTTGCAGACTGGATTGATGTAGCTCCCAGGGCTGGATTCTGGTAGTTTGTTTGTTTAGCTTGGAAGCGCTCCTCCGTCCTCTGTTTCTAGGATGAGAATATTTTCGGTGACTTGTGATGTCACTAAAAAGTTGTATAGGGAGGAAGTACGATGGAAAGTACTTTGGCGTTTCCACAGTCTGTTGGGAGAGGAAAAGGTGTACATCAAATCTTTCCTGGAGATGAACCTGGAAACGTCTGGTTGGAAAAAATTAGTTTTCCTGCAGAAAATGGTCTGAAAGTTTAGTCTATGCCATGCACAACCTCCCAGGACTCCCTCTTTCAGGCGTTCATGTGCAGGGCGGGTTCGGTGATGTTATTTTTGAAGAACTGCATTGAATAGCCTTTTGTTTTTAAGTCCTTTGATGCAGTGTCTCTGGGGATTCAGTCTTCTCATTTGTTTCTTCATGCTATGTACTAGGAACAAAACAACCATGTTTTCAAAGCAGTTTTAAATGTAGTCGGCGAAGGTTGTAGACCGTTTGGTATTCTGCAATTTAAAGCAAATATGGGTAAGAAAGCTAAGCGATTTCACAGAAAAAGAAAACACAATGAAATCTGTTTCTGAAAAAAAAAAATATATATAGGGTCTGTAATCCTGTATCTTTGTTTCAGGGCCCAGTGTGCATTCAACCACACGCACTGTACCAACAGTCTCATCCTTCCCCATCATGGCAGTGGTGGCTATTACTGTTTCCTCCTTACTGCTGACGGCAACGGTCTGTGTTCTGCTGAGACCCAAACCCTGCTGTTCCCAGGGTGGAAGGTGAGTTCTGGAGCTACGCAGACTATGGTGTATAGCACTCCTGGACGTGTACGGGCAGGCTGTAGGTGTGTGACTGTACCTAGGAAACTGCACACTTCCAGGCTGATTCTAGTTTTGTTTAGCCTAGTCGCACGTCACGTACATATGTAGAGTTTTTTGTTTTGTTGTTGTTACATTTGTACCCCGCGCTTTCCCACTCATGGCAGGCTCAATGCGGCGGGCAATGGAGGGTTAAGTGACTTGCCCAGAGTCACAAGGAGCTGCCTGTGCCGGGAATCGAACTCAGTTCCTCAGTTCCCCCAGGACCAAAGTCCACCACCCTAACCACTAGGCCACTCCTCCACTGTTGCTACTATTTCAGATTCTACATGGAATGTTGCAATTCCACTAGCAACATTCCATGTAGAAGTCGGCCCTTGCAGATCACCAATGTGGCCGCGCAGGCTTCTGCTTCTGTGAGTCTGACGTCCTGCACGTACGTGCAGGACGTCAGACTCACAGAAACAGAAGCCTGCGCAGCCTTCTACATGGAATGTTGCTAGTGGAATAGCAACATTCCATGTAGAATCTCCAATAGTAGCAACATTCCATGTAGAATCTCCAATAGTATCTATTTTATTTTTGTTACATTTGTACCCTGCGCTTTCCCACTCATGGCAGGCTCAATGCGGCTTACATGGGGCAATAGAGGGTTAAGTGACTTGCCCAGAGTCACAAGGAGCTGCCTGTGCCTGAAGTGGGAATCGAACTCAGTTCCTCAGGACCAAAGTCCACCACCCTAACCACTAGGCCACTCCTCCTGCACTCGCACGTCTAGAGACCAACCAAGGCAGCTGTCTTTGCTCTCAGTTTTGAACTAGGTCAAACGTTTCCTGTACCGCAAATCTGCTGTTACCACTAAGCGTGTCTGATTTATTTTAAAATAGTTCTATGAAGTTAGAGGGTGACCAAAACCATTGAAAAATTTTTTTTTTGACCAAAACCAATTTTGCTACTCGGCTTCGGCCAAAACTGAAAGTGGTCACTACTTTTTCAAATCCAGCACTGTGGCCCATTGTGCCCTTCTTCTGAACAGGAATCTCCCCCCCACCCCAGATCACTCCTTCCCTGCCCTCCCATAGGCCCCCATCCCCAAGTCTGCCTTTCAGTCGGTGGTGGTCTAGAGGCTTAGTCAAAGCAGGAACAATCCCCAACCACAAAATGGCTGTTGCGACTTCTACTGGCAATCTTGCGAGACTGTCACTGGAGATTGTGGCAACTTTTTAGACAGTGGAGGTGGCGTGGGCAGGAGTGACTGGGGATTGCTCCTGCACCGACTAAGCCACTAGACTACCACTGATTGAAGGTAGGCCCAGGGAGGGGAGCCTTCAGGTGGGTCCAGGGAGTGGGAAGAGATTGGAGGGATATCTCTGTTTGAGGAGGGGGAACAGGTTTAGTTTGGACCAGTTTCAGCCTCTATGGGGCAAATGAGCTACAGCCCACTAACATTTAGCATGCATGATGAATCTCTGTAGACCTGATATTCAAAGCAAGCTTTGTGTTTCCAAGACACAACTCATGCATGCATTTTCGCTACTTGTATGGATAAAACTGAACCATTTAACTCACTAAGGGCTAGATTCCATATTTGGTGCAGAACAAAGCGCTATTCTATAAGCTGTGCTTAAAGTTAGGCGCTGTTTATAGAATAGCACTTAAGACTTTATGTAATATCTCCTATATAATAACTCATCAATCTGCATCCCTGGATGGCTGGCTGGGTTCATAACCATATGCAAATGAGGTATACGTAATCGGCTCACCTCCAGCCTTCCCTTCCCTCCCCTCTCAGTGTCCTACCCTCACGGAAAGAGGAAATTACATCAGAGGAGGGCGGGACACTGAGCGAGAAGGAAAGGGAAGGCTGGAGGTGAGCTGAGCCTGCTGTTTTCACTGATGCCGCTGTGACTTCAGGTAACTCCAACTGTATCGTTTGCCCTGTATGGCGATGCCACAACAGGTCTCTGTAAGCCGCATTGAGCCTGCAAATAGGTGGGAAAATGTGGGATACAAGTGCAATAAATAAATAAAATAAATGTTTTAAAGGAAGGGCAGCAGGACGGAAAGGAGGGCTGTTGTGGGAGAAGAGGGTGGGCAGGTGAGGGCTGGGGTTGAACTGGAACTTGGGTGCTTAAAAGGGGGGCAGGTGGGAGCTGGGGCGAGTCACCGGACATGGAGGGGAAGGGAGAATCACTGGACATGGATGGGAGGGGAGAATCGCTGGACATGGATGGGATGGGAGGGCAGGGCAGGGGAGAGAAGAAATCGCTTAGATGAGAGCCTTCCTAGGGCCCGTTTCATTTTTGCAGAAACAGGCGTTTTTTGCGTGTGTTAAAAAATAAAGAAGACCTCAAATCTTCCTAGTGAGACAATTCAATGGTGAATATCTGCACCCACAATGGGTGCAACTCAACTATATTTGGAGCAAAGTAATATAATTGGCCTCTATAATCAATGAAGAGGGAAAAAAACCGAACCAACATGAAAAAGCTCTTTATACAGAGAAAAAAAACATTGGTTCCTAAAAAATCCCCCCTCGCAAGTGGATGGTGATGCCGTGGAGTCACACCTAACTTTAGTTGTGGTCATTTGCACCAACTGAAACGCGGTGTAAATTTACGCATCTAAATTAGGCGCTTATGCCCCCATATTCTATAACCACGCACAAAAATGCTTGGAATGCTCCCATTCTGCTAATCACCTTCCCATTTCTGTGCCCCTTTTTTCTTTACTTGCGTGTAAACTTTAGGTGTGTAGTAAGTTCCAGTTAAATCTAATTAGTGCCAATAATTACATGTTTTGTAGGCAGTAAGGGCTCATGCGCTAATCAGCATGCAGCAATGGAGCTGCGCTAACTGATTAGCGCAGAGTAGGCTTACTCTCCGCACCCAGCAGTAAAAAAAATAAAATTGATCTTTTAGTGTGTGGGAAGTGCGCACCGATGCTAAAATTTACTAAGGGATGACTGAGCACGCTCCACGGTAAAGCATTTTAAGCTGTGGTAAGTAAAAGGACCCCTAAGAAAATTAGAGGTGTGCAGCTGATGGAGAATGGGGTCATCATATCATTCAGGGAGACTATAACGGCAGCTGACACGTTTTTTGGATAGGAAATTTCTCAGATTTTGCACAGGTCACCATTGTGCTTGGGGGCATTTTTACGAAGTGTCTATCATAGCCCTAAAAATGATTGGGCTGTGAAAGTTCTTTTCCAGAGCTCCAGGCCAAGAGTCTTTTACGACTGAGAAGGGGATGTAGATTTTTCCTTTATGACTAGCATATAAACGGAAGGGGTTTGGGGCTTTTTTTGTGAGTTTTTGTTGTGTTTGTGTATTTGCATTTTATGAATGTGATTTTTATGTAGACTGCTTTTTTTGTTTAAGCGTTATATAAGAATTTTAATAAAAGATACATAGAGCTTGTGCATTTAGTTCTGAAAATGGATAATGCCTTGTTTCCGTAACATATTGGTAAAAACTGGCAATAACTCATTTGCAACTGTTTCCACGTTGTGAATCAGGATGGAAGTTTACATAAATGTCGTTATATTTCTTCTTAGCAACTACCAAAGAATGGAAGAGCCAAATGTCCTCATCGTAAATGGACAGCCAGTCCTTCTCCCTTCATATGAAGAGGCAGTGTATGGCCCTCAAGGAAATGAAAACCCTCTAAACTCACCATCCGAGGCACCAACATCTCTGATCCAAGAGGAAGGACAAATTCCAGCAAACCTTGGAACTGCAAGCCACGTCACCAATCAAAATGCTGGCACGTTAACTCCACCCCCATCTTATGAAGAGGTCCAGTCATCAACATGGCTTCCTCCTACTGGTCCTGAGCAAGATGAAATGCGATTGCCCCCTCAATATTTTCTTTTCAATATACCCACCACCAAATAGTACAGGGTACTGGGCTGGGTTCTCTTGTGATGTGGATCAATGTTGGGTCACAGTTTCAATGGGACTTGTCGCCAACTCTGGATCTTATCTGGCCTCAGAAGCAGTAGTACCTGGAAGGATTTTGTTCCTACTGAATGACAAATGGACTTTCACTTTGGGTTGCTGAAGGGACGTAGACCAAATTTTTTATTCACTGAAATTTAATCGTATAAGGCTCTGAGAATTCAGGAATGAGAACCAGGTCAGAGAATTGCGTAGTGTCAGGCATATTGCACAAATCCCATGCACTTTGATTATTTATGTTGAAAATGGGTATTTCTCATGAGTTGTGTTTACACCTGGAGAAACAATGTTGTTAGGTGCTTTCTTATAATAGAGAGTTCTATTTTTTATAAGTCTTTTCTATAGAACAAGAAGAAAAATGTACATACATTTTTAAAAACTTGTTTTACAACTATGCCTGAGGTTTTTATGTGGTGAGGGATGCTGGGATTTCTAGCTCAATCAGAACTGGTTTCATGTGGGCTATGGTGCCATGTATCTCTATTTTCAGCAACTGAAATTTCCACCAGTTTTCCTCCGCCAGCCGTTGCTGCCAAAGCCCTTTACCGAGGGAGGGGGTAAGCACCAGGACTGCTCCTTCCAGAATCGGAAGCCTTAAGTCCTGCCACTAAGTGGTACTGTAGACTATAAGGGAGACTTCCTTCCCTTGAGGACTGGCAATACTGCTTCTATAGCAGTCCTGGCCCTGGTTGGTCAAAGGAAACCTTGCCAATGAACTATAAGGGTGGCCCACTCATTTTTGGCTATCTGGACACAGGAATGGCACAGCCTGGAAGTATTTTATGTAGAAGTTTTATGCAATACCTGCAGGGGCGTAGCCAGACCTCGAGGTGGGAGAGGGCCAGAGCCCAAGGTGGGGGGGGGGGGCACATTTTGGTTGCCACCCTGCCCCCTTGCTGACTCCCCCTCCGCCGCCCACTGCCACCACTGTAACATCTTGGCTGGTGGGGGTCCCCAACCCCTGCCAGCTTAGCCGCAAATACCTTGGCTGGCGAGGGTCCGCAACCCCCGCCAGCTAAAGACTTCGTTCAGCACTGGTCTCCGGCACCACCGCATTGCCTGCCCTGCTCTCTCTTCCCCTCACGTCCGGCACGCTCCTTTTAGTGAAACTGAGCATGCTCAATTACACTAAAAGGAGCGTGCAGGACGTGAGGGGAAGACAGAGCAGGGCAGGCAATGCGGCGCTGCCGCGGACCAGCACTGGACGAAGTCTTCAGCTGGCGGGGGTTGGGGATCCCCGCCAGCCAACCAGGGGCCCAGAACAATATTTTTTTTGGGGGGGGGCGGGGCAAGCCCCCATGGCCCCACCTAGCTACGCCACCGAATACCAGTAAACATGATAAGCGTGTAGAATAGTTTTGGCAAAGGGGGTGAAACTTGTGAGCCTTCACTTCTGTGAATTTAAAGGAGGGGGTATCTTCACCTGCGTTCAGCACACTGGCCACAGTTCCCTGCATCCTACATCGTGTGGACCTTTCAAACCCTGAAGGATGAAGCAGTTCTATTAGTGAAAACTCGCTTATTTATTACTCATGTTTCAAGTATGGCCAGGAGGACACTTGATACACTGGAAGAGGGGCTCTGCTTACATCTGCGGTGATTCCATTCTGTAGACTTGCAGCTGAGCCTTCTCCCAGCACCAAGGCTGCTAAATGATACCAGGCATTACTTAAACGAAAGTATTTTGCACAAAACATTCTTCTGTATCCTAAGTACAGTCGACTATTTTAATATTATGTTGAACGGTTTTATTTGTACACACACTCTGTTTAATGTACGAAATATTTAATGGATAGCAGATATAAACAGTGTGATTTAAAAAAAAAAAATGTAATGTATCTCAATTTACTACACATATACTTCAGGCAGCTAATAAGCAAGAGGCTGTTTTACTAAAGTGTTTTGCACTTACTGCACGGTTACTGCAAAAATTGGTGTGAGGTGAGCACAAAACTTGTGTGATAAATGCATGGGAAATACCTCGCATTTGCCCTGCATTTACTGCACAGGGAACACAGCTCGCAGGCATTGCGTTACATGCTTGGGCCGACAGTGTGAGCCCTTCATTCTATGGGCCCAGGCATGTATCACAGCCACAGGTGCTAACTGTCACAATGACAGCTGGCTGGGTGGTGCAACCATATCATGCCCCCCCTCTCGATGTGACACCAAGACCCCTCCAATGAGATTGCTACCCTCCACGAACAGGCCTGACCCCCAATCAAAGGGGGCACCAGCGCAAACCCCACCCATTAGACCACCACCCTGCCCTCTGTCAGAGGCCTACCCTACCCTTACCCTCTCCCAGGATTTACCTGGGGGGGGGGGGTCAACATTGGTGTTAATGGGGTCCTGGGTGGCAGCGATCCCCCTTGCTGTCGGGTCAGCACTGTCATCCAAAATGCTCCAGTGACCCCCCAGCAGCAGTCTTGAGGAACTACCACTAGGCATCATCCCTCCATATGGGGAGGAGGGCTGAGATGGTGTTGGGGGTAGTGATCTTGTCAGGTGGAGGGATTGGGTGATGTAGCACTGTACCAGCATTCAAAGCACGCTGTGCTACCAGACTGTCGGTACCATAGGAGCCAACTTTTCAAAATGATTGGGGGTGCTGAATTTTTTTTTTAACAGGTGGTGCATTCCCCCCTCTCCTGCCCCCTCCCTCCCTTCGAGTTCCAGGGCCCCCTCCCTCCCCCTCTCTCCCCCCTCTCTCCTTTCCCTCCCCCCCTGTCTCCCTCCAAGTTCCAGGGTCCTCCCTCCCAGTTCCAGGGTCCCCCCTCTCCCTCCCTCCCTCCCAGTTCCAGGGTCCTCCCTCCAAATTTTAAAAGTAATCTATTTAACCTCGTCGGGGTTAGGGTGGCAGGCCGACAGCAGCAGTAAAAAGCATGCAGGCTCGGCTCGGTGCTTAGTTCAGTTTTCCCTTCACTCTCTCTCAGCTCTGGTCCCGCCCTTGCGGAAACAGGAAATGAGGGTGGAACCAGAGCTGAGAGAGAGCGAAGGGAAAACTGAACTATGCACCGAGCCGAGCCTGCATGCTTTTTACCGCTGCTGCCGCCCTAACCCTGATGAGGTAAAATAGATGACTTTTTAAAAATTTGGACGGAGGGGGCCTGGAACTCGAAGGGAGGAGGGAGGGAGGGAACGAACTTCCAGTGGGTGAAATATTGGGGGTGCTCGAGCACCCACGGAGTCGGCGCCTACGGTTGGTACTGCAGCTACACTTTCCATCTCCTCTTGAGGTGGCAGCAAATTTGGCTGCACTGTTGGCATTTGGGACAACTAGCACATGGTAAAGACCTGTGTGCTAGCTCCTCCGCTCAGACCCAGCTCCCTTCCATATTAGGCAGCTATTGTGGCACTTTTATCGCAAAGGACCCTGTTTTAGTGCAGTACAAAATAGCACGAGGCTGCATCACTGTCTATTGCGCTGACAACACCGCATTAGTCGCTTAACGCAGTTCAGTAGAAAAGCCCTCAAATCTACTGTGGTAGAGTCCATTTGTACAGAAACTCTCTAGTCAAATGCGACAAACTGTGATTTGCTCATAGGTGGAGATCTGCAGCCCTGGTCCTTCTCCTAGCCCCAAGGAATTCCTGGGTGTGTTTGATTTACGTTTAGATTATTTTGATTTACACCTGCTAAAAATAATCGCATGTAACAGCTGACACAGTCCTTGACATGATGCAGGGTTTTATTTGCTTAGGGTTCATGGACTCTTCCACAAATTGGTTTCTGTTCTCACGGCATATAAGAAAAATTGAGCAGTTTATCTCCCAGTCTCTATAAACTAATCATCAATATCTTAAATAAAGGAGACCTCGAAGCTTCCTAGTGAGACAATTCGGTGATGAATATCTGCACCCACAACGGGTGCGACTCAACTATATTTGGAGCAAAGTACTATCATTGGTCTCTATAATCAATGAAGAGGGAAAAAAATGAACCAACATGAAAAAACTCTTTATACAGAGAAAAAACATTGGTTCCTAAAAAAATCCCCCCTTACGAGTGGATGGTGATGTCATGAGGATTTTGAATTACATATCCCCTTCTTGGATAAGTACTGACTGGTGCACCATTCGTGGTGGGGGAGGAGGGGGATTTCTTATAATTCAAATGTGCTGATTATTTTGATCAGTAGATTGCTTATTTTAGAGTAATTGAGCACTTTCTGTCATAGTCTCATTTTGTTAACTAAATATTGAGAAATGAGGGAGAAATTGATTATGGGACCCTGCTACTAATTTGCATTAGGCACTAATATGGGACACACTCGGGTGTCCTGTACTAAGTACCAAAGCTGCATGTGTTAACCGCAAGTTAAAAAATATATAAAAAAATTTTGTGTGGTTATGTCTGCGGGTGGAGAGTGAGCACTGCTGCACCAATCAGTTAGGGCCCCTTTTACCAAGTTGCGGTAAAAGGGGGCCTGCGCTGGCATTGGTGCGTGTTTTTGACGCACACCGAGGCCCCCTTTTACCACAGCAGGTAAAAGGTAGGTCTTTCTTTTTTTTTTTTTCAGGACATGGCAATGCGGCAAGTTGCCGCATGGCCATTTCGAGGGGGGGGGGGGAGCCCTTACCGCCACCCATTGAGGTGGTGGTAAGGGCTCCCGCGCTAACTCAGTGGTAACTGGGCAGTGCCCGATTACCGCCGGGTGCAAAACAGTGTTGCTGTTGTAGCCCGGCGGTACTTCCTTTTTAGCTAGCAGTAAGTCCGTGTTGGGCTTACCGTCACTTTGTAAAAGGAGCCCATAGTGTAGCTGGTTTATTGCACCACCAACTGGTTAGTGCAGGAATAGCACTGGAGCTTTTACTGCCTAAAAAATGGGTGGTGGTAAGTGCACATGTGCTAATTTCAATAGCAGATGTCCATTAATACAAAAAATATAAAGGCCATTTTTGTACCAGTGGTGTAGCCAGACCTAGTATTTTGGGTTAGTCCTTCTATGCTCCACTCTCTGTAGATATATAAAAATAGTCTTTTTTTTTTTTCTCACCTTCTCCTCAGCTTCCCTCCACACCCTGCATCCTACCCTCACTGACATCACTTCCTGTTTCCTTACTGGCAGAAGGTGCCAGAGGGAAGCCTGCTGGGCTGGCACAGGCAGTGGAAATCATTTGTTGCAGCTGCGTCTGAAGTACACCGGGGAGGGAGTTCAGAGATGGGGGCAGAGACCGGGCTGCTGGTGGAACAGAGGGAAAGGGGGGACTGTACTGCCACTGTGTGGGCCTGAGCCAAAAATGGGTGGACTTTTTGCCCATTGGTAGTGGTAGAAACCTGAGCCAAGGGTATGCTAAGGCCACTTCTTACCACAGCTTAGTAAAAGGACCCCTAAATTAATAGATGTGGAGGGGCATAATCGAACGCGAATGCCCATCTACATGGGCATCTATGTCTGCAAGTGGGTACGTGAAGGGGCAGGACAGACCGTATTTTTGAAAAAAATGGACGACCATCTTTTTTTCCGATAATACGGTTTGTGCCCGGGCAAATGCATCGGATTTGTGCGGATTTCAGCTGGGTGGTTTCGTTTTTCAGCGATAATGGAAACCGAAGGTGCCCAGCTCAAAAACAAACAAATCCAAGGCATTGGGTCATGGGAGGGGCCAGGATTCGTAGTGCACTGGTCCCCCTCACATGCCAGGACACCAATCGGGCACCCTAGGGGGCACTTGTAACAATTAGCAAAAAAAAATTAAATACCTCCCAAGTCCATAGCTCCCATCCCTTGGGTGCTGAGACCCTCAAATCCCCCCCAAAACCCACTGCACACAACTCTACACCATTACCATAGCCCTTATGGCTGAAGAGGGGCACCTACATGTGGGTACAGTGGGTTTTGGGGGTGGTTTGGAGGGCTCCCATTTACCACCCCAAGTGTAACAGGTGGGGGGGGGAGGGTGGGCCTGGGTCCACCTGGGTGAAGTCCACTGCACCCCCTAACAACTGCTCCAGGGACCTGCATACTGCTGTGATGGAGCTGGATATGACATTTGAGGGTAGCTTACAGGCTGGAAAAAAAAGTTGTTAAAGTTGTTTTTTTTATGCTGGGAGGGGGTTAGTGACCACTGGGGGAGTCAGGGGTGATCATCCCCGCTTTCCTTTGGTGGTCATGTGGTCATCATCCCCGATTCCCTTCGGTGGTCATGTGGTCATTTAGGGCACTTTTTTGGGACGTTCGTGAAAAAAAGGGTCCAATAAAAATGACCCAAATTCGCGCTAAAAACGCCTTTCTTTTTTCCATTATCGGCTGAAGGCGCCCATCTCTCCTCGGCCGATAAACACGCCCCAGTCCCGCCTTCACCACGCCTCCGACATGCCCCTGTCAACTTTGCCCATTTCTGCGACAGCTTGCAGTTGAAGACGCCCAAAATCGGCTTTTGATTATACCGTGCCTTTGCGAGATGGGCGCCTATCTCTCGATTTGGGTCGAAATCTGGGTGCCCATCACTTTCGAAAATAAGGCTGACAGTCTCTCAAATCCTGTGGGGTAGAGAAGCCAATAACAATATAATGATGACGATAAAATATATTCCCTATGAGAAGGGTGTACAAAACACTTTAATATGTGATCCAGCTAACAGAAGGGAGAGAGACATTGGCTGGGATTAATGTCACAATGTTATTGCATCTGCTAGTACAAAAAGGATTGTGGGTCTGCTTTAATGCAGTGGGACTCGCCGCATTTACCATCTTGTCGTGTGCTAACATATTAGTGCGTGTTATTACATCGGATTTATTTACTTATTTATCACATTTATACCCTGCATTTTCCCACATGTTTGCAGGCTCAGCGTGGCTTACAATAGACCGAAAAGGTTATCGCTAGTCCAGTAGTTATACAAATACAATACATTGTGGAAGTCTGAGGCGATAGGAGGAACAGGGTATAAAGGGAAAAAGGGTAAAGGTAAGAGAGTCCAAAATGGTCCATTTATATGCTGTTTTGAAGGAGTTTAGGTTTTATGTTGGATCCTGGGGGTAGGCCTTCCGGAATAGGCTGGTCTTGAGTAATTTCCTAAACTACTACTACTACTACTATTTAGCATTTCTATAGCGCTACAAGGCGTACGCAGCGCTGCACAAACATAGAAGAAAGACAGTCCCTGCTCAAAGAGCTATGTAATAAAAGTGAGCCAAGTATAGGACAATCAAGCCATTGTGACATCACTGATGAGGTTGGCTCTTATTGGTGGACTGAGGCATTATGACATCACAATATTAGCTCTGGTTACAAGAGACTACTACTACTACTATTTAGCATTTCTATAGCGCTACAAGGCATACGCAGCGCTGCACAAACATAGAAGAAAGACAGTCCCTGCTCAAAGAGCTTACAATCTAATAGACAAAAAAAAATAAAGTAAGCAAATCAAATCAATTAATATGAACGGGAAGGAAGAGAGGAGGGTAGGTGGAGGCGAGTGGTTACGAGTCAAAAGCAATGTTAAAGAGGTGGGCTTTCAGTCTAGATTTAAAGGTGGCCAAGGATGGGGCAAGACGTAGGGGCTTTTGAGCAGTTTTGACAGCTTTTGGCAATGCATTCCATAATTGGGTGCTGATAAAGGAAAAAGAGGAGGCGTAAGTGGATTTATATTTGAGGCCGTTGCAGGTAGGATAATGGAGATTAATTGTCTCACCTCCCCAGAAGACCAATGCTAAAACAAAGGGGTTCTTTTACTAAGCTGGGGCAAAAAGTGGCCTTAACATATCCTTACGTGGGTCTTTCCTGCACGATAAGCTCATTTTCACCACAGGGGTACAGAAGCTGATTTTTCTATTTCCAGTATTAATGGCCATGTGCTAATTTTCCCATTAGTGCTGACAGTATGTTTTTTTCTAGCGAAAAAGATGTGAGTACTTAAATGCCAATCCACCCTTTAGGGGTGGGGTGATCACTGAGGGACCCACCCCACAATAGCCAGGCCCCCTGTAACCAGTCACAGAATCTATGACAAAGGCAGAATTGGTGTGTACAGCCTGAGCTCTTTCAGTAAAACTTGGGGACCATGGGTCACATTTAGCAGACAATAGAAAAGGTGCCGGTACTTAGCACCCCCAAGTACCCCCTCAAAAAAGCCCTGCTAAAGAGTGACAAGATTCCATGCAGAATTTCAGAGAGTAGCAACATTTCATATAGAACCCCAAAGAATAGCAAGATTCTGGAATGCTAAAGAACAGTATGTTTTTTTCTAGCGAAAAAAGTGCCGGTACTTAAATGCCAGGCCACCCTTTATGGGTGGGGTGATCACTGAAGGACCCAATCCACAATAGCCAGGCCCCCTGCAACCAGTCACAGAATCTGTGACAACGGCGAAATTGGTGTGTAGAGCCTGAGCTCTTTCATTACAACTTGGAGGACCATGGGTCAAATTTAGCAGACAATAGAAAAGGTGCCGGTACTCAGTACCCCCTCAAAAAAAGCCCTGAGTGCTGAGCCCTTACTGCCACCTGTTTTGTAAGTGGTAAGGGTTCATGCTAACTGATTAGCACAGAACACGCCCACTCTCTGTCTCCAGACCCACCCCAAGTATTAAAAAAATACATTTTATTTTTTAGTACCTGGGTGGCATATTTATAAATGATCTGGAAATTGGAACTAAGCGTGAGGTGATTAAATTTGCAGATGACACAAAACTACTCAAAGTTGTCAAAGCATATACGGATTGTGAAAAATTGCAGGAAGACCTTAGAAAACTGGAAGACTGGGCATCCAGATGGCAGATGAAATTTAATGTGGACGAATACAAAGTGATGCTCATTGGGAAGAATAATCCGAATCATAGTTACCTGATGCTAGGGTCCACCTTAGGAGTCAGCACGCAAGAAAAGGATTTGGGTGTCGTTGTAGATAATATGCTGAAATCTGCCCAGTGTGCGGTGGCAGCCAAAAATACAAACAGGATGCTAGGAATTATTAGGAAAGAGAGCAAAATAAAACCATTATATTGCCTCTGTTCCATGGTGCGACCTCATTGTGAGTATTGTGTTCAATTCCGGTCGCCGTATCTCAATAAAGATATAGTGGAATTAGAAAAGGTTCAAAGAAGAGCGACCAAAATGATAAAGGGGGGGGGGGGGGGGGATGGAACTCCTCCCAAATGAGGAAAGGTTAAAGAGGTTAAGGCTCTTCAGCCTGGAAAAGAGATGACTGATGGGAGATATGATTGAGGTCTGCAAAATCCTGCGAGGTGTAGAATGGGTAGAAGTGAATCAATTTTTCACTCTTTCCGAAAGTACAAAGACCAGGAGACACTCAATGAAATTACATGGAAATACTTTTAAAACAAATAGGAGGAAATATTTTTTCACTCAAAGAATAGTTAAGCTCTGGAATTCATTGCCAGCAGATGTGGTAACAGCAGTTAGCATATCTGGGTTTAAAAAGGTTTGGACAAGTTCCTGGAGGAAAAGCCCATAGTTTGTTATTGAGATGGACATGGGGAAAACCGATTGGTAGCATGGGATGTTGCCACTAATTGGGTTTCTGCCAAGTACTTGTGACTTGGATTGGCCGCTGTTGGAAGCAGGGTACTGGGCTAGATGGACAATTGATCTGACCCATTAAGGTTGTTTTTATTTATTTATTAGGATTTATTTACCGCCTTTTTGAAGGAATTCACTCAAGGCAGTGTTCAGTAAGAATAGATGAAACATGAGCAATAGGCAATTACAGCAGTAAAAATATTCAAGTAACAATACAAAGCATGGCATGGAATACTACTACGGGCTTCCTAAGGTTGAACAGCTGATCAACAAAGGAGGTCCGGATCATTGCTTGAGGCTTTTCCTCCTTCAAAGAAGGAATTGCTGCCTGGATGTCTCAACGCCACCTGAAATTAAATATGACCAAAACCGAGCTTCTCATTTTCCCCCCCAAACCCACCTCCCCGCTCCCCCCATTTTCTATTTCTGTTGATGGCTCTCTCATTCTCCCTGTCTCCTCAGCTCGAAACCTTGGGGTCATCTTTGATTCTTCTCTCTCCTTCTCTGCTCATATCCAGCAGACCGCCAAGACCTGTCGTTTCTTTCTTTACAACATCCGTAAAATCTGCCCCTTTCTTTCCGAGCACTCTACCAAAACCCTCATCCACACCCTTGTCACCTCTCGTTTAGACTACTGTAATCTGCTTCTTGCTGGCCTCCCACTTAGTCACCTCTCCCCTCTCCAGTCGGTTCAAAACTCTGCTGCCCGTCTCATCTTCCGCCAGGGTCGCTTTACTCATACTACCCCTCTCCTCAAGACCCTTCACTGGCTCCCTATCCGTTTTCGCATCCTGTTCAAACTTCTTCTACTAACCTATAAATGTATTCACTCTGCTGCTCCCCAGTATCTCTCCACACTCGTCCTTCCCTACACCCCTTCCCGTGCACTCCGCTCCATGGATAAATCCTTCTTATCTGTTCCCTTCTCCACTACTGCCAACTCCAGACTTCGCGCCTTCTGTCTCGCTGCACCCTACGCCTGGAATAAACTTCCTGAGCCCCTACGTCTTGCCCCATCCTTGGCCATCTTTAAATCTAGACTGAAAGCCCACCTCTTTTACATTGCTTTTGACTCGTAACCACTTGTAACCACTCGCCTCCACCTACCCTCCTCTCTTCCTTCCCGTTCACATTAATTATTTGATTTGCTTACTTTATTTATTTTTTGTCTATTAGATTGTAAGCTCTTTGAGCAGGGACTGTCTTTCTTCTATGTTTGTGCAGCGCTGCGTATGCCTTGTAGCGCTATAGAAATGCTAAATAGTAGTAGTAGTAGTTCAAAGAAGAGAAAACGAGAGATAGCACCACCACAGATTGTATTAGGTAGAGATCAATTTTTTTTTGATGAGTTAAGGAAACAGTGTGATAATGAGCTCTAGGTTGTTATATAGAATTAATGGTATGCTATTTGCAATGACTATATGTTCTTATGTGCTGAACCCAAAACTACTGCTGGGTGCCTGAACGTGCCCCACCCCCTTGGTAAGACATTTTTAGCTGCAGCTTAGTAAAAGGGGCCCAGAATTTGCTGCTCTTTTATAACTCTGCCTGTGACAAAATTACAGCTTCTGTTTTTAGGTGATCATTTCACAAACACTCCCACTTTCTCAACCTATCCCTTTGCTGGGCATTGGCTGGGAACTCGATGGCTGTGCTGAACTGCAAAAGCCAGAAATCTCGTGCTCCTAATTGTAAATCCTTCTTGCGGAGCCAATCATGTATATATTTTATTTTGGAGTGAATTACATTTCCGACAACGTTGCATGTTAACAATATTATGAGCAGTGTAATATCCACAACACGAAAATACTGAGAGAAACCCGTTTTTAGCAACTTCCAAGAATCTCTAATTGGCCGGAAAGTGAACACTAAATACACAATTTATCAATACCTAGAAATACACTTTGTATAATTATCTTGCACAGGAAGCAAAGTAACCATGAGTAAAAATAAAAGAGCTGCTAATTTAATGAGCTTTTGATGAATCACGACAGTGAGCGCGTTAAAGGTATGAAATCGCTTGTGAACACAAGGATTCTCTCCTTGTTGATTGGGTCATGTAATAATAGTTACATATAATCTGCAGACTAATTTTAGTGGAATGACATAGATCTGCTGCTATTTCATTGGACAAATCATATGATTATGGTCTGCTGCACTGAGGGCAAGTCACTGGAAATTGTAGGAATGACTAAAGGTTCACATGGCAAGATATAAGGACTGGAACATTATCCATTAATTATAAAATTAAAATGAACCAAGCCTAATTAACTACGAGGAATTCAAATATTCACTCGAGTCATCTCAGTGCACTCACAGGGCATTTTCATAACAACCCAGTACAGTCTTTGCAGTCACAGGGCCCTTCCAGCTAGGGTTGCCCTTACAGTCCAGGTCAAGTAAAAAGGCTGCTCCAGTCCTGGCTTTATCTTTATGCTTGCATGAATTGTTGGTTCTGTCTTGGGAACTCTCAATGGAAAAATTGAAACTACAGCTGGAGCAGAAGCAATCCACCTAAAAATAAGGGAGTGGCCACTAGGGGGCTCTCTCATTCCATGGCCACCTGCACTGCAGGGACTGCTTGGGTGGAAGTTTTGCTACTAACAATGCAGGCTTTATAATCTTTGCCCACCATTGCAGTTGACAAAGTTATTCCTAAGCCTCCGAAAAACAATTAGGGCCCAAATGCTTTCTGGTATAATTTGGCTTCTCAGCTCTGCATTAAAATTGAGTATAGGGCTCAGTCCAGTGGTTCACTGACAGTTCCACTCACTGTCTTGCAGAGGGACCTAGGCTTGATTCCTGGCTAAAGGTTCACTGCCCTTGAAGCTGGGTAGGGTTAGGGATCCTATGGAGGACCTTGGTTGAGGGAGGAGAGAGGGAGTCCTACCAATTACACAATAGTGACACCTAATGGCCATAGTTAGGGCCATTTTTATAGGGTTCCAGAACGATTCTCACTACATTCACTGGATTATGGGAAATTGGTAGGAGATATAAAATAAGATCAAATCCTTGGGTCACTGCGAACAAAAGCACAAGTTGCCAAATCCGAGACCTGGCTTCAAATAAGCCTCCCCAGCCCAATGGTCCCCTCGCGCGTGTGTTTTAATTGTTTTACTCCGTTTGGGTGTTGCGCCCACCCTACGCATCTTGAGTTTTAAAATTGGTAAGGTTTCCTTTTCTGAAGATGGGTTCTTTTATATTAGATTCCTCCTAAGCCTATTTCCTTTTAACTTCATTGTATGCCTCCTCATTACAGAGTTTTCCTTCATTTGAAAAAGACTCATTTCCTGTACATTAATGCCCATGAGATATTTAAATGTCTCTATCATATCTCCTCTCTCCCAGCGTATACTGTTGAGGTTCATAAGCCTGTCCCTATATGTTTTATATCCAAGATCGCTTACAATTTTGTAGCTGCCCTCTGGATCAACTCCATCCTCTTTATATCCTTCTGTAGGTGTGGTCTCCAGAATTGTCCACAGTACTCTAAATGGGGCCTCACCAGAGACTTCTACAAGGGCACTATCACCTCTTTGTTCCTGTTGGCCATCCCTCTCCTTATGCATCCAAGCATCCTTCTGGCTATGACCGTCATTTTTTCTACCTGTTTGGAAACTTTAAGGTAATCAGACCCAATTACCCCAAGCTCCGCTCTTCTTTTGCACACTCAAACCCTTCACCCCCTATATTGTACCATTCCCTCAGAATCTTGTGACCCAAGTGCATGATCCTGCATTTTTTAGCATTAAATCTTAGTTACCAAATATTGGACCATTCCTCAATCTTCGCTAGGTCCTTCTTCATGTCATTCACACCTTCTAGGGAGTTTGTTATCATCCACAAAGAGACTAACCTTACCAGATAGGCCTTCTGCAATATCACTCACAGATGTTAAAAAGAGTCGGCTTTAGGACCGATCCCTGCAGTACTCCACTGATTGCATTCCTATCTTCAGAGCAAGCTCCATTTACCACCACCCTCTGTCTCCTTCTGTTCAACCAATTTTTAACCCAGTCAGTTACTCTCAGTCCCATAACAATGGTACTCTATTTATGCGTCACCTGTGTGGATGAAATCTAAGTACATCACATCTAGCCCCCCTCCCACGTCCAACTGTTTGGTCACCCAGTCAAAGAAATCAATCAGAATCATCTGAGTGATGCCATGTTGCCTCGGGTCCTGCATTCCATTCAGTTTGAGAAACTTCACAATCTCCAATTTAGAAGCATTTCCATTAGTTTAATCACCACCAAGGTCAGTAATTCCCAACTTCCTCCTTATTCCACTCTTATGCAAAGGGACCACGTCCGCCCTTCTCCAGTCCTCCAGAACCACTCTGGACTCTAAGGAAGCATTGAAGAGGTCAGTCAGCGGAGCCGCCAGAACTTCTCCAAGTACCTTGAGATATATCCCATCAGGCCCCATTGCTTGGTCTACTTTTATTTTAGCTAGCTCCTCACGAACACAGTCCTCTGAGAATGGGTCTTGGTGTAATTAGACTAACAAATGAGGAAAAACAAGTGTCAAATGTACCAATACAATGGGAAATGCAAAGTTTTACACCAGGAACCAGCGGACACATGAATGGTCAAGGAGAGGTGAACTGAGACCAATGGATGAGAGATGGATATTTGTAGCATAGGACAGTGGATTACAGGTCTGATGATTCATGGCAAATCTCTATATATAAAAGGCACCACCAACGTTCTATGAAGCCTCCAGCGGGAAGTGTGAAGGGGGAGAGATATCCGGTTTCCCCATGAGTGTCTGCCCCGCCCTCGCTCTCTCTGTAACACAAACAGTGAAGGAAAACACAGCAAAGCACGAAATCAAATCGCTCTCTCTGTAACAGTGAAGGACTCAGAGGGGGGAGGGGAGAGAGGGCAGGGACACACACACTCCCACATGCACACAGAAGAAAACCTTGCTAGCCCCCATTTCATTTGCATCAGAAACGGGGCTTTTTTTACTAGTGTAGAAATAAAACTGGTAAAACGTGTAGATTCTGCAAGGAACAGCTGGAAATGATTATTCATCTTGTAGCTGTCTGTAAGGTTCTAATGGGAGAAAATTTCTGTGCAAAAAGATAAAATAATGTGGCATGCCTCATCCATTGGAAACTGGGTAAATACTGTAACACTACTATACTAGGAAAACATTGGAATTGTGAATCTAAGAATGTGGAGAAAGAAGAGGTTGTGATTCGGGCAAGCCTTCCTGTCCTGTCCTGTCCATGGTCCAGCATCTCCTCTTCCCTTCTCTACCCCCTCCCACCCACTGGCCCAGCATCTACTACCAGAAACATGTCTGAATCCTTGCGAAATTACCTCAACCTGCATTACCCCATTTGCAAAGGACTCAAGTACAAAACTTATTTTGGATCCAACTTCTACCTGGGCAGCCAACTCTGGAATACCCTTCCCAGACCTATCCGCTCAATCTGTGACTGTCTACCCTTCTGGAAAGCACTAAAGACCCATCTATTTAAGCAAGCTTATCCAAATGACCCAGACTAATCTTATGAACCCATCTTCCCAACACATACCCAGAAGACAACGACATTGCTCCAGACTAAATCTCCCACCTTCCTCCCTTCCACATCACCTATCTTTACCTACTTATCTCTTTTATCACTGTTATATTTGTTATATTATATTGTTATATTGTTCTTCCCATTACTATGTAAGCCGCATTGAGCCTGCTTTGAGTGGGAAAGCACGGGATAGAAATGTAATAAATAAATAAATACATATGTGGAGGGGCATAATTGAACGAAAACGTCTATCTCCATGGGTGTTTATCTCCGAGAACGGGTCCGTGAAGGGGCGGACCGAACCGTATTTTCGAAAAAAATAGACGTCCATGTTTTATTCGACAATTTGTGAGCTGGGCGTTTTTGTTTTTCAGTGATAATGGAAAATGAAAGCGCCCAGCTCAAAAACGAATAAATCCAAGGCATTTGTTCGTGGGAGGGGCCAGGATTCGTAGTGCACTGTCCCCCCTCACATGCCAGGGCACCATAGGGGGCACTTTTACAAAAACAAAAAAAAAAAGGTAAAAGAGCTCCCAGGTGCATAGCACCCTTCCCTTGTGTGTTGAGCCCCCCAAATCCCCCTCAAAACCCACTGCCCACAAGTCTACACCATTACTATAGCCCTAAGGGGTGAAGGGGGGCACCTACATGTGGGTACAGTGGGTTTGGGGGGGTTGGACGACTAAGCATTAAGCAGCACAATTGTAACAGGTAGGGGGGGATGGGCCTGGGTCCACCTGCCTGAAGTCCACTGCACCCCCTAACAACTGCTCCAGGGACCTGCATACTGCTGCCAGGGAGGTGGGTATGACATTTGAGGGTGAAAATAAAAAGTTGTGAAACATCATTTTTTGTGGTGGGAGGGGGTTAGTGACCACTGGGGGAGTCAGGGGAGGTCATCCCCGATTCCCTCTGGGGGTAATCTGGTCATTTAGGGCACTTTTTGGGGCCTTATTCGTGAAAAAACAGGGTCCAGGAAAAGTGCCCTAAATTCTAGCTACAAACGCATACTTTTTTTCCATTATCAGCGAAAGGCGCCCATCTCTCCTCGGCCGATAACCACGCCCCAGTTCCACCTTTGCCACGCCTCCGACACGCCCCGTCAACTTTGTACGCTTCCGCGATGGAGTGCAGTTGAAAACGTCCAAAATCGGCTTTCCATTATACCGATTTATTCGTTTTTGTGAGATAAACGTCTATCTCCCGATTTGGGTCGAAATCTAGGCGTTTTTCTCTTTCAATTATAAGGTGGATAGTAACATAGTAACATAGTAGATGACGGCAGAAAAAGACTTGCACAGTCCATCCAGTCTGCCCAACAAGATAAACTCATATGTGCTACTTTTTGTGTATACCTTACCTTGATTTGTATCTGCCAATACTACTAGTACTAATCATTCCTCTAGTGCTACTAGGTGTATGCAGTGCTATACATGTTATATGCAGGTACTTTCTCTGTCCCCAGAGGGATCACAATCTAAATTTTTTTGTATCTGGGGCAATGGAGGGTTAAGTGACTTGTGCAAGATCACAAGGAGCTGCAGTGGAAATTGAATCCAGGTTGCCAGGCTCAAAGCCCACTGCACTAACCATTAGGCGACTCCTCCCCTTCTCTCTAAGTATCCAGCATCTCCCTCCGCTTCCTCCTGTCATCACTGCTGCTGTTGCCACTTCCCTGCCTGAACTGCTGCTGGAACAGAGGCTGCATAGACCAGAAAGGAAACTATGACTGTAGACCTTTGAACATCTGCGCATGTGCATTCTACTACTACTACTTAACATTTCTAAAGCGCTACTAGGGTTACGCAGCGCTGTACAATTTAACATGGAAGGACAGTCCCTGCTCAAGGAGCTTACAATCTAGAAGACAGGTGTACAATCTAAAGCTTACAATCTAAACAATCTAAAGACAAGTGTACAGTCAAAAGACAAGTGTAGAGTCCGTCTGATAGGGCGTACTATATTTCACGAAAGGTTAGGTGCCGAAAGCAGCCTTGAAGAGGTGAGTTTTAAGCAGAGATTTGAAGATGGGTAGGGAGGGGGCTTGGCGTAGGGGTTGAGGAAGATTGTTCCAAGCATAGGGTGAGGCAAGGCAGAATGAGCGGAGCCTGGTGTTTTCAAAATCTGCTGCATGTCACCCACTCTTAAGTCCTGCTGCAGGGGTCAGGATGTGACAGGCCGTGATGCTAGCTGTGCTGCTGCAGTTATCCCTGAAGCCTGTTGTTTTAGGCAGATGCCTAGTCCACCTAGTGGCAGGAGGACCAACCGTGATTCCAGTCCTGAGACATTCCCAATCCAACTGCTAAAACATTCGATACAAGAAAACCTGACAAGGTGGTAAATGAGAAAAACACAAGAACGACATTCATAATAGAAGTTTCAGTGCAAAGTGATCATTCTGTAGGTTGTGTGGAGACAGAGATGATCCTTAAGTACAGAGAAATGCAGTCAAAGACTAGGGGCAAAAAGTATTATTTCCCATTGTGCTGGGCAACACAGGTCTGATTAAAAACTATTTTCAAGCACAGCTTGATAAGTTGCCTATACAATTATATCTTATTGAAGGAAGCTGTCTTTGGCACAATACTAGTAGGGTGAGCATTAGCAGTACATTTCAGAGCTTAAAATCAGTCTACATATGGTGGCTTAGGAATGAGATTCACATGAGGAAATGGAGAGCAGACATAGGCTACCTCCACTATCTGTTGGCATTAGAATTTTGATCAAGGTACATTTGCACATATGATTTTTGAATGTCCTATTCAGGGGCGTAGCCAGACAGGCGGGAGGGGGGTCCAGAGCCTGAGGTGAGGGGGCACAGTTTAGCCCCCCTGGTGCCGCCAACCCCCCCCCCCACCATTATTGACCCCCCCCCCCGCTGCCACCACCACCTTTGACCCCCCCCGCGCCAATCCTTTCGACCACCCCCTTCTCGCCGCTGCCAACCCTCCCCCGCTGCCACCGTCGGGTACCTTTGCTGGTGGGGGTCCCCAACCTCTGCCAGCCAGTCCTCTTCTCCGGCGCGGCTGCATTGCTGATCTGCAAGGCTTCTGTTTCTGTGAGTGTGACGTCCTGCACGTACAGTGCAGGTATCCTTTGCCGCCGTATTGCCTGCCCTGTTCTATCTTCCCCTCATGTCCTGCACGCCCCTTTTAGTGAAACTGACTCAGTTTCACTAAAAGGAGCATGCAGGATGTGAGGGGAAGACAGAGCAGGGCAGGCAACGTGGTGGCGCTGGAGATTGGCGCTGGATCTGGCGCTGGATCCCCACCAGCCAAGGTATTTGCTGCGGAAGTGGGTGGGGAGCGCAGGGCGGTGAGATGGAGGGGCGGCTGACCAAAATGTGCCCCCCCACCTCAGCTTTTGGCCCCCTCCCACCGCGAGGTCTGTCTACGCCCATTTCACGTCCCAAGTGTAAATGTCGGAGGAGCCTGTTGTAGTGCTTCCAAGTATTTGCAGCAGATTTTAGTCAACAAGGAATTCTCTGGTCCTCCTTAAGTAAACTCAAAGGAACTGTTCCACCCTTACTGTATTCCTCCCACTTGACTTCTCACAGTGGGCGGGGAAAGTAAACAGGAATTAAAGCTCGACCTGCATCGACCGCTCCCCTGATTATCGCAACACGGAAAGAAGAACGTGCAACATCTTCCGTAAAGTAGGAGACATGTCTGGGGGACAGCAAAAGAACGCGAAGCTGATAGACAAGGACGGAGAGGAAGAGAGATGCAAAGAGGGAGAGGAACAGACTTCTGAAAAGGCAGAGGAACAGAGATGCAAAAAGGGAGAGGAACAGACATGTCAAAAGGGAGAGGAACAGACTTGTGAAAAGGGAGAGGAACAGAGATGCAAAGAGGGAGAAGAACAGACATGTCAAAAGGGAGAGGAACAGACTTGCCAAAAGGGAGAGGAACAGAGATGTAAAGAGCCAAAGCCGAAAGCTACTCCTGCTATCGATTGGAAAGCCAAATGTGAGAGGGAGTGGAAACTGAGTGATAAAGGCATCAGCACCCCCGACTCTCTGGACTGGCAGTGCATTTACGGGAAGAAACCTTTTGGCAGGAACCTCCTGAAGTCCCCCAATCCGGAAGGTAAAGTGACTCTCCAGTTTCTTTCGTTCCTCTCCTCCTTGCCTTCCTCCTGAGCATCTGCACTGTGCCTTCTCTGCTGCATCTCTCCTCCGATCCTACTTAACTAATAGACAGTAAACTACCAAGGCACAGTGAGCACAAATGAATCGAGGTGGCAGGAAAATAAAGCCCACTCTTGCTTAGATACAAATTCTTGTCTTGACAGGGAGTGCTCTTTGCTTCCAATCGTTCGTGTTTATTTTCAGCGCAGCACTGACTAGTGTTTGTTTTCTTTCTGTGAAGGGTTGTCTACAAGTGTGCCTCCCCCTCAGCCTTCAGAACTCGAGCCACCTCCCATGCAGCCTCTGGAAGAGATCGGTAAGGAACAGCTTGGGATCAGCTGCCCTGGAGACATTAATCCTCAGACTATTGAGCCTTCCTGTGCTAGTCTACAACAACCAGTCAGCAGCCAGGGTCCCACCCAAAGCTTCTTTGTAGCGTTACAGAAAGAAATCCTGACCTCAACTTGTGTAGGGCTAACCCAAGAGTACCTGATACCCTAAGTAACCTTCAGCCATGTGCCCTCCCCCACTCTCTGGTGTCCAAGAGCTCTTCCCTCCTCTCCCCTGGTATTCTGCAGCTCTCTCATTCCCTCCTCTCCTCTCCCACTCATGTCCCCCACCTTATGGTATCCAATATGTCTCTCTTTCCACCCACTCTACTTCCCCCCTCCCCTGTGGTGTCCAGCATCTCTCTTTAACCGTCCTCTCCTCTTCCTGGTAGTGTCCTGCATCTCTCCTTCCCCCAGGGCCACCGAGAGGGGGGGACAGAGGGGACAAAATTCCTCGGGCCCGGGCCTCCAGGGGGGGCTGCCGCCGCTGCAGTCCGGCCCGCACACCCTCCATCACTCCCTGGCATTGAACTTAAGTGCTTCACCTTCGAAAGCGCAGCAAGCAGCAGCAGACCACGCCTTCCTTCCGTGTCCCACCCTCGCCTGACGTAACTTCCGCGAGGGCGGGATGGAAGAAGGAGTGGTCTGCCACTGCTTGTTGCTGCACTTTCAAAGGTGAGGCGCTTAAGGTCAGTGCAGGGCCTGGGGGTGGAGAGAGGGCCCGGTGGCGGGTGGGGGGGGGGGGGGGGCCCTGGGGGCGGCCTTGTCCCGGGCCTGGCCCAGTCTCTTGGCAGCCCTGCTTCCCCCCTCCCAGAGATTTTCAGCAGCTTCCCTTCCCTTCTTTACCAGCTCCTCAGTAGCATAGGTCTAGTAGAGTCTACAGAAGATTCATGTGGCTGGTGAAGGGACTTGCACATCTGCACATGCTCAAGGCCCGTCTGGGTCCTGCCCTTTCCGCAGGACATTTGGAGGGAATGGGGGCCCTAATGGGCCTTGAGCAAATGTGAATGTTGAAGGCTCCATGACAGTCACCATGATTCATCCGTAGATATGATGATCGGCACCCCATCCAAATTGTGCCACTCTAGGTGGACACCTAGTCTGCCTAGTGTTGCGTTGCCTCTGAATTTGTCACCTCTGTCTCATTAGCTAAGAATTGAAATGCCCTGGTTAATAGGTTTGATGTTGTACTGTAGTAGATGACCGTCTTCTAGGACATAAGTTCTGAGAGAACAACCTGGAATACAGTTCCCCACTTCTTTTCAGAGCAGATTCCTTCCTCTCGGTTGAAATTTGCTTTGGGTTTTGCTTTTATGAAATCCCTCCCGTTTGTTGTCTGGCCCTTCTGATTTTTGCATTATTTTTCATTCTCCTTAAAGTGTTTTGTTTTAAAATACTTTTGCAGTAAAATGCTCTGTTAACTTCTGTGAAGGACGATAGATCAAGAAACTGATGGCAAATAGCGCAGAAACAGCAGCAGAAAACAGCCCTCCAATGCTGGAAACTAATGCCATGCAAATTCTATGTGCACTGTAAAAAGGGGAGAAACATGCCTGGAGTATGCACACAGCTCTTGAATGCATGCAACAGGCAGCCCCAGAAACAAAACACACATCAGCGCCTTTCTTCTGTGCCTTTAAATTAAATATAAGCTTTTCAATTTTTATTTTGTTGAAAAAGCTTATATTTAAGCCCAGAAAACAGGAGCCAATGTGTTTTTCACTTTTAGATTTGCTCTGGCTCCCACACATTCCTTGTCCTTGCAAGTTAAATAAAAACCAACAGATTTTAAAGAAGGAATCATGGGAAATTCTCTCTTCAAATACCCCAACGCCAGCTCTGAGCTGGTGTTAGGTTTTCAGCGGAAAGGATGGCTTTGTTTTGTGCGCTGTTCTCTGAGCAATAGGAGGGAATAGGAAATGACCTCCCCAATGATCTGCAAACCCTAACGCCAGCTCGGAGCTGGCGTAGGGTTTGCCGCAGTCAGCGACCCAATCTTTGGCGCGCTTGCCGCTGATCATTGGGGATGAATATGTTTAGCCCTGTTTAGCATGAGCATGCTAGTTGCGTTCAGAGCCCTCGAGCGCGTTGTTTCATGGGGCGTTAGCAAATGCCGGTGCTAGTATGGCGCTAACAGCCTCTAGCGTTTGCTTCTGATCATCCCCCTGTTAGTGACTTTGATATGGCAAGCAGTAGATTGCCTTCAAACTACAGAGACAGCAGATAAAGGATTGGAAAGGGAAACCGCCTTACAAACTATTTTAATAACTGCAGAACTGTCATGGCAAAGTAGGCTAGGGAAATGACATGGGTACACCAATAGCATATCCTATGTTGTCCCAAATGAAGAAGAATATAATTCCCACAATGACAAAATGTGGAACAGAAATAGTGAGGAAAAAGCAACAGACGATGGAAGTACTGTGTATCACATCAACCAGTCTTTGTTAACAGCGTCTGGTCTCCGAAACAGGGAATTTATCATGTCAATAAATAACAATCTGTGGTACAGAGGACACGGCCGTGTTTTGACACTAAGCCTGCTTCAGGAGTCAGAGGTACCAAAACACAGTTAAAATTTTTGCTTCCCTTCGTCATATTGTGGACTATAATCCAATATAAAGATATTGTCTTTAGTGGACAATGTTTACTTTGTCTATTTGAAATATTTTTTGTGGAATATTGGTATGGATATGTTGATATATCTGTTCAAAGTTTACTCTTTGTAAAAATTAAAATTCAATAAAGAAAAAATTTTAAAAAAATATTCTGATAAAACTGAGACAGCCGTATGAGATAGGGTCATCTTCTCGACGTATTCACCAATCCTATCTCATAGGACTGTTTCAGTTTTACCAGAGTTTTATCTGAGTTTTGGTACTGCTGACTCCTAACACAGGCTTAGTGCTGAAACACATTCGTGTCAAGTCCTCTGTGCCACAGATTGCTATTTATTGTCATGATAATAAAGACTGGATGATGTGATTGTCATGGTCTTACTGTGACTTCTTCCATCCAATGCTCCCCGCTCTGTTCATGGCCGCCTTGGGATGGCGGCTTGCTTTCTGTCAGCTGAACGCCACCCTCCTAGGGTGCATGCACATGCCACAGCCCTTACTTTATTGGGCTAGCGGTGGGAACCTCCAGGGGGCATGTCCGTGATGACATAAAGGGTCCGGGCATATTTCACAGAAGCCCAGACCCTCTTCCCGTGCCTTTGCAACTTGGAGTTCTAGCCTCGCTTGTTTCTGAGCTCCATCCTTGCTTGTTCCTGAGCTCCAGCCTCACTAGTTCCTGAGTTTCTGCCTTGCCGAGTCCTGGGTTCCAGTCTCACCTAGCTTTGAGTCTCTGCTTTATCTCCTTTGCTTTGCACTTAGAGGTGACCTGTCTGCCATAGCAGGGCCTACAAATGTGGCCCAAGGGCTCACCCCCCCCCCCCCCCGAATATAACAGCGATACACAGTACTTCCACTGCCTGTTGCATTTTTCCTCACTATTTCTTCCACATACCCCATGTCATCGCATGTGACTAGTGATCAAAAAACAGCATTAAAAAAACACAATTTGAAAGAGTGCACTCTTATCCTGATAGCGAGCCCATTCAAACCATTGTGCATGTGTGAATCACTGCGCATGCTTGGGCAGTGCACACTATCAGGAAAAGCTGCGTCCTGATGACAGAATGCCTAAATAAAAATGAATAAAACCATATTCCTGGAAATGACACAAAACAACAATTTTCTGGCTACTCATTCCTGAGTAAGCGGGGCAGGGTGTTTACCTATGAGCTTTCTGAAACTGCACACAATGAGGAAGTGACGGGACTGATTTCAATTAGCCTCCGTAAAATGTCACCTGCTTGTCTAAACCAAATGATGAAAAACCTCGAAGTGTACCACCGGGGAGGACAGGGCTGCAGCCCTGAGTCTCCCCTACTTTTACCCCCTTCCCCCTTATAGCTGAAATTTCCAGCATATTTATGTTATGGGTAGAAGGCAGATAACACTGATTTTCCACTTACATTAGATGGACGGCACAAGATGCAGTGAGTTTATGCAAGTTTGGGGTTATTTACTTATTTTTTTTTTTGTTGTGTAACTTTTTTCACTTGGGATTCCCAGCTCCTGTTTCTAAAAGGCTTTGCTCTCATCAAATGACATGAGCTTTGGAAACCACACACTCCCATCTCCAGATGTGAGGCTGCTTTTTTGGGTGCTCTGGCATCTCAGATGTTGAAGAATGATTACAGCATTTGTAAAATGTGCCTGTGTTTCCCACCCATAGTTTATGAAATAGATTTTCTTCTTGTAATAAGTGGAAGGCATCATATCCAAGAGAGATTTCTAGACCAGGGGTTCTGAACCCAGGCCTCAGGACACACCCAGCTGGTCAGATTTTCTGGATTTCCACAATGAATACACACAAGATAAATCTGCGTGCACGACCTCCATTGTATATACATTTATCTTGTGCGTATTCGTTGTGGGTATCCTGAAAACCCAACTGGCTGGGTGTGTCCCAAGGACTGGTTTGGGAACCCCTGTTCTAGAGTTTAAGAAGATCCAGAAACCCACCTGCTTTTCTGGATACATCCCTTTTCACAGTGCATTTTTTTCTAGCAAAAAAGGTGCCGGTACTCAAATGCTAGGCCACCCTTGAAGGGTGGGGTGATCACTGAGGGACCCACCCCACAATAGCCAGGCCCCCTGCAACCAGTCACAGAACCTATGACAAGGCAGAATTGGTGTGTAGAGCCTGAGCTCTTTCATTAAAACTTGGGGTCCTTGGGCCAATTTTAGCAGACAAAGGAAAAGGTGCCGGTACTCAGTACCCCCACAAAAAAGCCCTGCCTTTTCATTAACTTTGCTAAAGAAAATTGTAGACTCACAAATGTAATGAATATTTTTTTACCACTTTCCTTTTTGACTACAGGAGATTTTAGTGGCTGGCAAGTAACCACAGAACATATCCCTGTGGACACTAGTGGAATCCCTCCTGGAGTGGTTGTGTGTTATCTTCCAAATTACAGGTAATTTGTCTCTTTAATTGACTATTCCCCTGCTCAGACTGTGTCAGACTATACAGAGACTTATTGACTGAATAGAGAACTTACGTGGTAGGATAATTAATGTCACTGAAACTTTAGGGGAAGAAGAGCTTTTGCTAAAAATGTTACGAAACTTCTGTTGTGGTTTTTAGCAGCTGCTGCCTTTAGGGATCTAGCTCAGGGTGAGCAAGCACGGTCGTCGAGGGCCACAACCCAGTCGGGTTTTCCAGATTTCCACCATGAATATAGATGAGATTGATTTGCATGTACTGCTTCCGTTGTATGCAAATGGATCTCATGCATATTGTTTGTGGAAATCTGGAAAACCCAACTGAAGAAACGTTTTCTTCACCCAACGCGTAATTAAACTCTGGAATTTGTTGCTGGAGAACGTGGTGAAGGCGGTTAGCTTGGCAGAGTTTAAAAAGGGGTTAGACGGTTTCCTAAAGGACAAGTCCATAAACCGCTACTAAATGGACTTGGGAAAAATCCACAATTCCAGGAATAACATGTATAGACTGTTTGTACGTTTGGGAAGCTTGCCAGGTGCCCTTGGCCTGGATCGGCGGCTGTCGGAGACAGGATGCTGGGCTCGATGGACCTTTGGTCTTTTCCCAGTGTGGCATTACTTATGTACTTACTTATGTACTTATGAGTTGTGACCCTCAAGCAGTGGCGTAGCCAAGGGTGGGCTGGGCCCACCCACTTTAGGTTCAGGCCCACCAAGTAGCAGCACACCTATAATGTGGCTGGAATGGACCCCAAGCCCCACCAGCCAAAACTCCCAACAACTGTTTGCTGCCGGTGAAAATCTGGTATTTAAAAGGTATACAGGGGAGAGAGGATGTTTGAAAGACCATATGGCATGCAGGCGAGAGAGGGAGAAACCAAATCACTTGTAGGACAAGGTGGAGTGCTGCCCACCCACCTTGGGTCCAGGCCCACCCAAACTTGGGTGTCTGGCTACGCCCCTGCCCTCAAGTGGTTGCATCTGTGATCTAGCTTTTCATTCATAATTATTTTAAAACATACAAAATGTCTTGTTATTAGATTGTAGGCCACCTAGACACATGTTTGATGGGCGGGATAAAAATTCTTGAATAAACTTGAACTTGAAATTTGAACTTGAAAATGACATGTCTTGAAATAGGATGCTTTTATTTTCTATTTGATGTTCCTTGTTTGACTGTGGTTAACTTTAATGGCCTACTCTGTCATCATATTTATCTTGGCAAATAATTCTAGGACTTTACTTGTAACTTTAGCTATATTCTTACTAAACTCCCACACTTTCTTGTCGCTCTTTCTCTGGTAAGCACGTTCCGAGCAGTGTTGAGTCCAAGACCAAGTTGTCACCAATGCTCGTAAAATAATTCTAGATCATTGCAGTCCAAGTAGAATGGCTATAGTGTCTTTGCCGTCCTGACCCTTCAGGGCAGGAGAGCTGCTTGAAAGGTGCTCCACTGAACTAGGAGCCAGAGCCAACATCTGGAATGGATTTCAAGCCTTCAATCAGGTAGTGTGCGGTAGGGATGTGCATTCATTTGAAATGATATGGAAAATGTCAACAATATTCACAATATTCCCTACACACACACACACACACATATATATATATATATATATATATATATATATATATATATATATATAGCATAATGTAAGCCACATTGAGCCTACAAAGAGGTGGGAAAATGTGGGATACAAATGCAGCAAAATAAATAAATAAATAAATAAAATATGTGACCTGCTGAGTAAAAAAGTACCAGAAGGTAGGGTATGTGACTTATTTATACCACAAGACAGAGGGATATCAATTCCATAATCCTGCCAAATTTCAGCCTCGGGTATGGACTAATTACATCTTGAAAGAATGAGAAACATTTATCAATAAAATTTGTTTCTGAAAAATGCATTTGAAAAATGGCTGTAGAAGATGAGAAACATCAAAGTTGTGAAAAACAATTGTATAATCGTATTCTACTGACCCTAAAATACACAAAACTTTAAAAAAAATGGAAGTTACCCAAATTTACCCCTTCAAAATTTTATAGCCTTTATCTCTGTTATTTGTAACCCCACTTTTGGTACCTTTTCTCTCGGCGAGTCACATATATAGAAAATGGACTGCTGGGGGGGGGGGGGGGGCAAGGGGGCAAGATTCCCCTGGGCTTGGCCTCCAAGGGGGGGCCCAGTGCCATCGGTGGCAGACAGGCACACAGACAGAAGGTTGGATTGCAGTTTGACTTTCGTTTACTGCATCTGCCCTCTCTCCCTCAATGTCTCTCTCCTCTTCCTGTTTACCGGGACCTCAGTTATGGCGTTAACACAACTCTGCCACCACAGGTCCTTCTGCATATTCTGTAATTGCAGGCGCTGCATATCTCTTTACTTAAGTACATAAATAATGCCACACTGGGAAAAGACCAAGGGTCCATCGAGCCCAGCATCCTGTCTCCGACAGCGGCCAATCCAGGCCAAGGGCATCTGGTGAGCTTCCCAAATGTACAAACATTCTATACATGTTATTCCTGGAATTGTGGATTTTTCCAAGTCCGTTTAGTAGCGGTTTATGGACTTGTCCTTTAGGAAACCGTCTAACCCCTTTTTAAACTCTGTCAAGCTAACCGCCTTCACCACGTTCACCGGCAACGAATTCCAGAGTTTAATTATGCATTGGGTGAAGAAACATTTTCTCCGATTTGTTTTACATTTACTACACTGTAGTTTCATCGCATGCCCCCTAGTCCTAGTATTTTTGGAAAGCGTGAACAGACGCTTCACATCCACCTGTTGCACTCCATTCATTATTTTATATATCTCTATCATGGGGAGAGAGGTAGAATCATAAAGTTGCTATTACCAAATAAATGATGGTAGTCAGTGGTGGGGGAGGGGAAGATTTCTTAGGGTTAAACGCAACGGTATTAAGTTCCAAGATTGCATCATATAATTTGCCCATATAAGGTGGCAAGGCAAGTTGCCAACTGCCCTGGTTATGATGCCAGTATTTAGTCAGGAAGAAGTGGAACCTGCACAGAATGCCAGATCCAACTCTGTCCACCTTGTTGGCCAGACTGGATGGACCGTGCGGATCTTTGTCTTTTGACATTTAATATGTTACTCTGCCATTTTCAAAAACACCTGACAAATTTCATGTTTTATTGTGTGTCTTTATTGAGTGTGCGATCTTAACAACATTGCTCCAGTAGCGAAAAATTCCAAAACACTCTGAACAAAGTAAATTTCCCCATAAGCACATAAGCACCGCCATACTGGGAAAAGAACAAGGGTCCATCAAGCCCAGCATCCTGTCTCCGACAGCGGCCAATCCAGGCTTCAAGAACCTGGCAACCCCCCCCCCCCCCCACGAAAATAATAATAATAATAATAATTTTTTAATAATGTTCAATGGACTTTTCCTTCAGGAATCTGTCCAAACCCCCCTTAAACTCTATAAGGCTAGCCACTGCCACCGCATTCTCCAGCAATGAGTTCCAGAGTCCGACTACACGCTGAGTAAAGAAAACCTTTCTCCTGTTTGTTTTAAATCTACCATATTCTAGCTTCATCTTGTGTCCCCTGGTTTTGTTGTTGTTTGAAAGTGTAAACAAACGCTTCACATCTGTCCGCTCTACTCCGCTCATTATCTTGTAGACTTCTATCATATCACCCCTCAGCCGCCTTTTCTCCAAGCTGAAGAGCCCTAACCTTCTCAGCCTTTCCTCATAGGGAAGTCGTGTTCCATTCCCTTTTATCATTTTCGTCGCCATTCTCTGCACCTTCTCCAATTCCTTTACACACACATAGGAAATGACATCACTTGAAAATTTGTCAGCAGCTGCGCACTGTTACGTGTGAGGAACTGCTCTAGTGCCTGCCAAATCTGTCAATATAGAATAAAACTGAAGGGAATGAAAATGTTACTAGATTTTTCTAATTCAGAATGTGGATGGGTCAGATTGACAGAAACTGCCAGGGTAAGAATATAGACACCGATTAAAAAAAGAAAGAAAATATGCGGAGGAGGACATGGATGGGAAGGGAGGGCAGGGGTGAGAGAATTGCTGGACATGGAGGGGAGAGGGGAGAATCGCTGGACATGGATGGAAAGGGAGGGCAGGGAACAGAGAATTACATAGTAACATAGTAAGTGACGGCAGAAAAAGACCTGCATGGTCCATCCAGTCTGCCCAACAAGATAAACTCATATGTGTATACCTTACCTTGATTTGTACCTGCCTTTTTCAGGGCACAGACCGTACAAGTCTGCCCAGCAGTATTTCCCGCCTCCCAACCACCAGTCCCGCCTCCCATCACTGACTCTGGCGCAGACCGTATAAGTCTGCCCTCCAATCTCCTCGCCTCCCAACCACCAACCCCTCTTCCCCCACCTGCTCCGCCATCCAATTTCGGCTAAGCTTCTGAGGATCTTTCGACTCCTAACCATGACTCTCTTAGTGGAGGAGTGGCCTAGTGGTTAGGGTGGTGGACTTTGGTCCTGAGTTTGATTCCCACTTCAGGCACAGGCAGCTCCTTGTGACTCTGGGCAAGTCACTTAACCCTCCATTGCCCCATGTAAGCCGCATTGAGCCTGCCATGAGTGGGAAAGCGCAGGGTACAAATGTAACAAAAATAAAATAGATACTATTGGAGATTCTACATGGAATGTTGCTACTACTGGAGATTCTACATGGAATGTTGCTAGCAACATTCCATGAGGAAGGCTGCGCAGGCTTCTGTTTCTGTGAGTCTGACATCCTGCACGTACGTGCAGGACGTCAGACTCACAGAAGCAGAAGCCTGCGCGGCCATATTGGTGATCCGCAAGGGCCGACTTCTACATGGAATTTTGCTAGTGGAATAGCAACATTCCATGTAGAATCTCCAATAGTAGCAACAGTGGAGGAGTGGCCTAGTAGTTAGGGTGGCGGACTTTGGTCCTGGGGAACTGGGTTCGATTCCCACTTCAGGCACAGGCAGCTCCTTGTGACTCTGGGCAAGTCACTTAACCCTCCATTGCCCTATGTAAGCCGCATTGAGCCTGCCATGAGTGGGAAAGTGCAGGGTACAAATGTAACAAAAATACAAAAAAAATATGCTAATGCTTAGACCAGCCAGCCGAGAAAGAAGGAAAACAAGCTTGTTCATAAATCCATATAAATATGTGGATCAATATTTAAACCCTACAGTCAGCATTTCCTTTTTTTTTCTCTTTATTTTTATTGAATTATTTTATTATTTTATTTCTTTAGTCATTTGTTCCAGGTACATTTATAGCAAGCAGCACATTCTTTTCTCTCTTTCATTACGATCGGGAATGTGAGCGTCCTCCAGTGGCGTAGCCAAGGGTGGGCTTGGGTGGGCCCAGGCCCACTCACTTTGTGTTCAGGCCCACCCAATAGCAGTACACCTATGATGTGGCTGGCAGGGATCCCCAAGCCCCACCAGCCAGATCTTCGCCTGCAGTGAGTAGTGACTGATACATACTGTTCGCACCAGCGCTACAGCCTACCCTCTGAGGTATTCCTGCTTATGCGGAAACAGGAAGTTGCATCAGAGGGAAGGCTGTGGGGCCCACATGAGCAGTGTGTATTAGTTGCTGCTCGCTGCCAGTGAAAATCTGCTATTTAAAAGATATGCAGGGGAGGAGGGGAGGACGTTTGAGAGACCATATGGCATGCAGGCGAGAGAGAGAGAGAGAGAGACCAAATCACTTGTGGGACAAGGCGGAGTTCTTCCGCCCACCCATCTTGGGCCCAGGCCCACTCAAAATTGGGTGTCTGGCTACGCCCCTGGCGTCCTCCACTCTTAATGGAAAAGGCGGTGACAGTACAGAGGAGATATGTCCTCTCAGGGAATTGGGTTGAAGGTTCTAGAGTCACACGTTTGCTCAGAAGGTTTAGAAAGTCCAGAAGGTTAACGAAATTGTGGTCAGCATTCATATGCATATATAGTTAGGATCTCAGAATATATATATGACTGCTAACCTATACGTATTGCATTGATATTCAGCTCCTATCTATATAGCTAAGTAGTTTAATTTATCACAGCCATTATTGCTGGCCTATGCAAGGTCAACGGTGCCTGGAGGGTACCTGGTAGGTGATTCCTAAACCTGTCCTGGGGGAACCCCAGCCAGTCAGGTTTTTAGGATATCCACGATGAATATGCATGAGATCGATTTGCATGCACTCCCTCCTTGGTATGTAAATCTATGTCAAGAAATAGTTAAGCTCTGGAACTCATTGCAAAAGGATGTGATATCAGCGGTTAGTGTATCTGTATTTAAAAAAGGTTTGGAAAAGTTCCTGGAGGAAAAGTCCATAGTCTGCTATTGAGGCAGACAAGGGGAAGCTACTTCTTGCCCTTAGCATGGAATCTTGCTACTCCTTGAGTTTCTGCCAGGTACTTGTGACCTGGATTGGCCACTGTTGGAAGCAGGATACTGGCCTAGATGATCCATTGCTCTGACCCAGTATGCAGGGGTGGCCCAAGGCAAGATGCTGCCCTCTCCCGAGTCGATGCTGCCCCCCCCCCGGGCCAAGTTCTGCCATCTCCCCCCTTCCTTCCACAACCCCGTTTCCCGAATTTACCTTCTTTCTTCATGTTCCAAAAGCCGGCAGTGACAGCGATTCCCATATGTTGCCTTGCTGCCGGCACTGGCCTCTTCTCTACTGCGGCTGCTTCTGAGGAAACAGGAAGTTACATCAGAGAGGTGGCCGTAGTAAAAGAAAGAGATGGGTGCCGGCGGCAGGGCAGCATATGGGAACCGTGCCTGTCGCCGCTGGCTTTTGAAACATGAAGATAGAAGGTAAACTCGGGGAACAGGGTGGAGGAAGGAATGGGAAGATGCCACTCCCAGAAGGGTGCCGCCTAAGGCCCCCGCCTCAGGTGGCCTAATGATCAGGCCAACCCTGCCAGTAGGGCCATTCTTTTGTTCTTAAGTTCATATTCATTGTGGGTATCCTGAAATCCTGACTGGCTGAGGTTCCCCCAGGGCAGGTTTGGGAATCGTTGGGAATACTAGTATGTGTATGACCCAGTTTATACATGCTTAACATTTAGGCATGAAGACTTTTCCCCAGCTGTACATCTGGTCTGTTAGCACCTAAATGTCAGATATAAGCATGTAAATTATAGTGTTCTATAATTTATTTGTGTAAGTATGAGCTCCACCCATCTGTCATTATTCCTGATGCCCACTTAGGTTGTAAGTTCCCTGAGGCAGGGACTCACTGTATCTGTATGTAATTTGTTTGCCAAATGCCCTGCGGCACAAACTCACTCTTCTCAGGAATGGCATCTGTCCTGTCCATCGTAACATACTTATACTTCAGCAGATGTAAATTGTTCTAGGATTAGGCAGCATGAAAGGACATAGTTTTACTGGGCCAACGAATGTTACGTCTGTAAACATTCCTGCAATACCTGCATTGCAGCACTACTGACTCATCTGATGGGAGGATGTTCTAGGCAGGTCGTATAAGTAAGTTCATTCACCTCCTGATATTAATGTCTCTTCACTCACTCTAACCAATCACTTGCCTATCACATGGCCATTCTCAGATTTTATTCATTATTAATTTGGTGTTCTTACATTGATTTTGCCAATGAAATGCACTCAAATAGAATCATATTCATTCTTCTTCCTGTTGAGACAGATATTCCGGAATCCTCCAGCAAAAGCATCCTTCCTTGTAAGGCCACATAAGCATAAGCACATAAGCACCGCCATACTGGGAAAAGACCAAGGGTCCATCAAACTCAGCATCCTGTCTCCGACAGTGGCCAATCCAGGCTTCAAGAACCCGGCAAAACCCATATCTATTTTAATTTTTTAAAAATGTTCAATGGACTTTTCCCTCAGGAATCTGTCCAAACCCCCTTTAAACTCCGTAAGGCCAGCTGCTGCCACTACATTCTCCGGCAACGAGTTCCAGAGTCCGCTGAGTAAAGAAAAACTTTCTCCAATTTGTTTTAAATCTACCATATTCTAGCGTCATCTTGTGTCCCCTGGCTCTATTGTTGTTTGAAAGTGTAAACAAACGCTTCACATCTGTCCGCTCTACTCCGCTCATTATCTTGTAGACTTCTATCATATCACCCCTCAGCCGCCTTTTCTCAAAGATGAAGAGCCCTACCCTTCTCAGCCTTTCCTCATAGGGAAGTCGTTCCATCCCTTTTATCATTTTTGTCGCCCTTCTCTGCACCTTCTCCAATTCCTCAGTGGTTTACATGTGTAAAAGCTAATTTGAGTGTCTCCTGTTAGTTTGTGCTCTCAATCAACTTGACAGCTTGACAGCAATCAGTTTAAGGAAGGCATCGGCTTCTCCACCCCCACCATTTTCCCTTTGTCCTGAATTTTACATTTCACTGATCTAAACTTATGTGGTAACTAATGAACTCTGTGTTATCAGATTAAGAAGACAGGCCCTGCCTCACGCAAAAACTACAGATCTTAGGTGAGGGGTTACCATGACCCACACAAGTTAGGGATTTGGGTATCCAGCTAGATTCACATCTAAATTTCAAATTAATTGACAGCTAAGATTTTATTTATGTTGGAATGACTGTGCTAAAGTAGTCCGTTCATTTTTCCATTCATGGTTGAACAATTATAGTGTGCTCTGTTCATGGTTACTATCAAAATTGCTGAGGTATTTATAGATTCACTGGTTTACATCACTTGGAAAATATTGTATACTAGTAAAAAAGCCCCGTTTCTGATGCAAATGAAATGGGGGCTAGCAATGTTTTCTTCTGTGTGCATGTGGGAGTGTGTGTGTCCGTGCCCTCTGGCCTCTCTCCCCTTCCCCCTCTGAGTCCTTCACTGTTACAGAGCCAGCGATTTGATTTCGTGCTCTGCTGTTTTCCTTCACTGACTGTGTTACAGAGCGGGCGGGGCAGACACTCATAGGGAAACCGGATATCTCGCCCCCTTCACACTTCCGGCTGGAGGCTTCATAGAACGTTGGTTTTGCCTTTTATATAGAGAGATGATTCTCAGACATTTGCCTTGTGATTAGAGGGTGACCAAAACCGAATCTGTGGCTGAAATTTACTACTTGGTTTCAGCTGAAGCAAAAACAAAAACTGGCTGCTAGGGCCAGGCCCAGCCCCAGCCCAGCCGTTGCATGGAATAAGCCACCACCCGCTCATTCTGCGCACACAAGGAACCCCCCACCCTCCCTTTGGTCTACCATCCATCCCCTTGTGGTCTAGTGGGGGCAGGAGTGATCCCTTGTCCTTTCCGCTGCCAAAATGGCTGCTGCAGTCTCTAGGGCAGTGTCGCAAGACTGCCACTGGAGGTCATGGCAACCATTGTAAGATTGGAGCTGGCACAGGCAGGAGTGACTGCAGATTGCTCCTCCCCTGACTACCCGCTAGACCATCAGGAGGTGGATGATAGGCCTGGGAGAGGGACTTATTCTGTATGTTGGGGTGAGGGAGAGGAACTCGTTCTGTGCACCAGGTGGAGGTGGGGGCAGGGAGAGCTTGGAGGCCCAGCATAAGTTTCGCTTCCAAAACTTTTCACTGCAGCGGGTAAAAAGGCCGAAAAAAGACATGGCCATGTGTTAAGATTTCACTTACTGTGTGGCCATGTGGGGGGAGCACTTAACACCACTTATTGAAGTGGTGGTAAAGGCTCCCATGCTAACCAGTGGTAGCTCGTGCCTGATTAGGACCAGGTAACTGCCATGCTGAAAAATAGGGTGCTATTTTCCCTAGCACGGGAAATGGCGCATATTAAGACTGGAACTACCGCCGGTGCCCGTGTTGGACTTTCTTTAGCTTCAGATTGCCACATGGGTGGAGGAGTGGCCTAGTGCTTAAAGCATTGGTCTTGCAATCCAGAGGTGGCCTGTTCAAATCCTGCTGCTGCTCCTTGTGATCTTGGGCAAGTCACTTAACCCTCCATTGCCTCAGGTACAAACTTAGATTGTGAGCCCTCCTGGGACAGAAAAATATCCAGTGTACCTGAATGTAACTCACCTTGAGCTACTACTGAAAAAGGTGTGAGCAAAATCTAAATAAATGGTAAGCCTGTGTTGGGCTTATCACTGCTTTGTAAAAGGGTCTCTTTATGCCTTATCCATGGTCACTTCAGTGCTGAATATTGACTTAAGCTGCTATGTTTTAAAAGGCCTAAAAGTAACTGTGTATTCAAAACATGCACAGGTTCAAGTAGAGGAGTAGCCTAGTGGTTAGTGAGTGGGCTTGATTCCCAGTGCAGCTCCTTGTGAATCTGGGCAAGTCACTTAACCCTCCATTGCCCCAGGTACAAATAAGTACATGTATATACTGTGCAAACTGCTTTTTGAATGTAGTTGCAAAAAACCACAGAAAGGCAGTTTATCATTTCCCTTTCCCAAGGGATATATAAACAATTATAAATAAATAAAATACATTGTTGCAAATTTAGCTTCTAAGATTGTAGGAGGACTGAGAGTGAGGGATCATGTGTCCCCAGTATTTAAGACGGTTACATTGGGTACCAACAGAGTACAGAGGTCAGTTCAAGCTAAGGCTACTCAATGTGTAAGTAAACTCTGGAATTTGTTGCCACAGATTGTGGTAAAGGCAGTTAGCTTAGTGGAGTTTAAAAAAGGTTTGGATGACTTCCTAAAGGAAAAGTGCATAGACCATTATTAACTGGACTTGGGGAAAATCCACTATTTCTGGGATAAGCAGTATAAAATGTTTAATACTTTTTGGTGTTTTTCTGCCAGGTACTTGTGACCTGGATTGGCCACTGTTGGAAACAGGATGCTGGGCTTGATGGACCTTTGGTCTGTCCCAATATGGCAATACTTATGTACTTATGTACATGCCATTAAGGCGTTGAATATTTTGGGGCTAATTATCTGTGGGATAAATTAGGACAGTGTGTAATAGGGTGTTGACTTCCCTTCATAAACAGCCTAGTTACAATGGATGTGAGAGAGAATTGTTTGGTTGACCCTGTGTGGTGGAATTTACCACTGGTACTGGATTACATTCAACTGTATAAGGATCAGTGTGTTTTTATTAGCAAAAAAGGTGCCGGTACTCAAATGCTAAGGCCACCCTTCAGGGGTGAGGTGATCACTTCTGGACCCATCCCACAATAGCCAGGCCCCCTGCAACCAGTCACAGAATCTATGACAAGGCAGAATTTCAGTGGCGAACCAAGGGGGGCGGGCAGTGGGGGGCAGTCCGCCCTGGGTGCACGCCGTTGGGGGGGGGGGGGGTGCTGCATGCCTGTCTGCTCCGCTTGTTCCGTGCTCCCTCTGCCCCGGAACAGGTTACTTCCTGTTCCGGGGCAGAGGGAGCATGGAACGAGCGAAGCAGACAGGCGTGCAGCACCCCCCCAGCAGGTAAAAATGCACCCGGGGGGGTTGTGCTTTCGCTGGGGGGGGGGGGAGGTATGTCCTTTCGCTGGGGGTGGGGGGGGGGTCGCGCTGCACCCGGGGGGGGGGGGTGCATCGGCGATCCGCCCTGGGTGTCAGCCAACCTAGGAACGCCACTGCAGAACTGGTATGTAGAGCCTGAGCTCTTTCATTAAAATTTGGGGTCCAGTGGAAAAGGTGCCGGTACTCAGTACCTCCAAGTACCCCCTCAAAAAAAGCCCTGATAAGGACTGACCCTGGCTCTGTAAATAGAAACAGTACCTGATAGAAATATCAGGCTGAAATAAGAAAGAACCAGTTCAGAGAACCTGGATTTTACCAACAGGGATTCTGACAGTATAGATACTTCTTAATATGTTTTACAGGTTGTAGACAACCTCTAATGCAAGAAGTAGCCAAACTGAGGCCATGTCAGGTTTTATGTTTGAGTTTATGCCAATAAAAGATTTTCTTTACCATACTGTCAGTATTTTTGTTTGTAATATCAGAAAAAGTATTTCTTCACGCAATGTGGAATTAAACTCTGGAAATCAGTTCTAGAGAATGTGGCAAAATCCATTAGCATAGCAGGGTTTAAAAATGTTCGGACAAATTCCTTAAAAATAAAAAGTCCATAAAACATTATTAAGGTGGACTTGGGAAAATTCACTGCTTATTCCTGGGATACTGTAAAAAATATACGGCTTTACCTTCTCCAATAATATTGTACAAACTACTAAAATGTGAATAGGAGAATATATATCTTGAACACTTGTAAATTGCAACCGAGGTGGAGTCTCATATCACTTGGCACGGATTCTCATATCACTCCCATGGTGAATCTAAACTCGTGCATCAATCTTTAATCATTGACTAAAACCACCTCCATCCTATTGTTACAATTACAATTCATTTATCAACCTGTGCTAACCACTTTATCACATAAAAATATATTCCAAAGACACTTAGCTTAAAGAGCCGGTGTGCTCAGCATTCCAAACTGGTGTGTGTGTATGCCCCGACAGGTGCCTGTTTCGCCACGCTTCGTGAAGGGGGTCTCACACCATTTAGCCTAACAAAATAAATCACATATCTGTCAAAGAAACAATCTCTTACCCTTCTACAAGTGTTCTAACATCATTACACCTAAAGAACCAGAATTTACTATTATGTGTCTCATCGCAGCTTCTTGCTGTCGGTTCAAAATGGCGATCATGCTCTTTTATAACTGACTAGGAGCAGGAAACTAACAGCCACTTCCGTGATATGAGACTCCACCTCGGTTGCAATTTACAAGTGTTCAAACATAGTAACGTGGTAACATAGTAGATGACGGCAGAAAAAGACCTGCACGGTCCATCCAGTCTGCCCAACAAGATAAACTCATATGTGCTACTTTTTGTGTATACCCTACCTTGATTTGTACCTGTCCTCTTCAGGGCACAGACCGTCACATTTTAGTATTCCTGGGATAAGCAGCATAAAATTTGTTTTACTCTTTTGGGATCTTGCCAGGTATTTGTGACCTGGATTGGCCACTGTTGGAAACAGGATTCTGGGCTTGATGGACCTTTGGTCTGTCCCAATGTGGCAATACTTATGCACTTGGAATTCTGAATGGAATCTTGCTACTCTTTGGGGTTCTACATGGAATGTTGCTACACTTTGAAATTCTGCATGGGTTCTTGTTATTCTTTAGAATTCTAGAATCTTGCTACTCTTTGGGGTTCTACATGGAATGTTGCTATTCTTTGTTTTTCTGCCAGGTACTTGTGACCTGGATTGGCCACTGTTGGAAACAGGATGCTGGGCTTGATGGACCTTTGGTCTGTCCCAGTATGGCAATACTTATGTACTTATGTAGGTTTTCTGACCTAGTTCTTTCTTCATTGTTTCACCTCAGGCTCTGTAATTTACTTCAGACCTGGATTTTAAGACGGGTTTACCCTACTTTAGCCTAATTGGGACACTGTTCTATTTCAGAGCTGTACCGAATAGCAAATTTTATTATTTGGCTGGATACGAATAATGAAAAATATTATTCAGCTGAATATGAATACTTAGAATATGAATAATGGGCATTGAGCTTTAACATAACAAATAATAAAAGGAACAATGTGAAATCAGAGACAAATGTTTATTTCATTAGGATTTAGCACAGTAGAGCCCTGGATTATTCGTATATGAATATAAATCACTATTCGGCTGAATATGAATAATGTATTTGGGGCACTATTTGGGGCCGAATTGAATCAAATACAAATATTCGGTCAGCTCTAATTGTAAAGAGGACAGATAGGAATTGGATCGTATGAGTCAGCAAACGATCTTAGTCTTCACTCCCAGTCCTCAAGGATAGCTGATGGGTCAGGCTTTCAGGATTTGCTTAATGAATCTGCATGAGAGAGATTTGCATGGTAACTCTAGTTTAACTTGTTTGGGCAGACTGGATGGACTGTATAGGTCTTTATCTGCCGTCATCTACTATGTTAAGTTCCAGCACTAAATATCCAGACATAAAAAAATCTGTAGCAGCTGGTGTTTAAAAAAAATGCTGTAGACCAAATATTATCCGTCTAGTTAATTTTTATTTATTTATTCATTCATAAACATTTGTCAGAGACAATGAAGGCAGTTTATAAAAAGTTAACACATAACAAGCATGGCTGATAAAAATATCACCCTGCACTAACAGATGGAAGGAAACAGAGTGATCTCAGGTAAACAAATGAGCAGATGCAGGTGACAAGCAACTAAGCAAAAATGAATCACACAGGATGTCTGAGCAGCAAGACTAAGGACACTTAGAGAACGGGACACGCAGTACTGTGAAATGCTGTCCCTTGCTTCTATCATAGTCTGTATAGTCCTGTCTAATGGAACCTGTGTCTCTCTTCTGTTTTTTTTTAGCTGGTCTATTAAAGAACAGTGTGTGGATCTGAAGGCCGAGGGACTCTGGGAAGAGCTGCTGGATTCCTACCAGCCAGACATTTTTATCCTTGACTGGTAATTATATCATCTACTTTAGTTTGGTTTAGTGCAAAGACCAACATCTAATTTTGTATCAGCCTTAGATCAATCAGTGCCATTTTCAGTGGCGGCAGGGCCGTGCCTAGGGTCTCTGCAGACTATCAGTTGGCGCGCAAGCACGCACGCCCTCCCCCACCCCCGGACCTGCCTGGCTCCAAGGCGCGTGAAGAGCTGGGCGGTGCCAAAGAGCCGAGCGCTGCTCCCCCAAGCTGCCGTCTGGGGCGCGATGGAGGAAATGGCTGGGTTTGGCCTGAGCCTCCTCCGCTCCATCCCCGATTCCCCGACGCTTTAAATTTACCTCTCTCCGCCTCCGGCTCCGACGTCTGCGCAGCGTCAGTGAAAGCGCTGCCTGTCTGACGTCTCTCCACCAGCCTTCCCT